>NW_028270287.1:0-179652 GCF_037043375.1 Chiloscyllium plagiosum | reverse complement strand
TCAGAGATGATATCATGGCTGTGCGAAAGGAGGACACCATGTAAGGCTTGGGTCGTGAGACACTATGGATGGAGCAGTGAAATAAGAAGGGTGAGGTTAGATTTTTGGGGCTGTATTACAGTGAGCGTGAGGTGTAAGAAAAACATAGTTAAACAGATCATGGAAAGACGTAGAGGCAATTATTTAGTGTTGATTGAAGATTTCTGTTTTCCCAACATTGTCCGGGATACTCTTAGCGTCAGAGGTCTGGATGGGATACCATTTGTAGGAAGCCTCCAGGTGAGTTTTCTGGAGTGGTATATCAATAGTCCGACGAGGGAATAGGCCATATTGGATCTGATATTGGGGAATAAGCCAGGGCTGGTGATAACAGTTGCGGTGAGTGATTTCTTTGGGAGGTGTCCAATATTCTGTAAGTGTTAGAATACTCATTGACAAAGATCAGAGTGGTCATGAGGAAAGAGTACTATCCTGGGACAAAGCTAATTATATCAAAATTATGCAGGAGGTCGGAAATGTGAATTGGAAACAGCTTTTTGTAGGAAGGTCCACATTTCATACGTGGCAGGCTTTCAAAGATAGGTTAAATATAGTGCAGGGTAGGCATGTCCCGTTGAAGGCAAATGATTCGAAAGGCAATATTCGTGAACTGTTGATGACAGGACAATTGCACGACTCGCCAAGAGGAAAAGGCAAGCATGCATAACGCCTCGGCAGCCAAGAACATAATGGTCCCTGGAGGAACATGAGAAGAGTAGGACAAGTCTGAAACGAGGAATGAAGGGGGTTAAAAGGGGTCATGAAACAACTTCACGCTAGCACAATTGAGGAGAATCCTAAAGTCTATTATTCATATATAAGAAGTAAACGGGTAACCAGAGAAAGGATTGTTCCACTAACGGAAAATGAACGAAGGCTGTATGTCGAATCTGAGAGATTGGGTATGATTCTGAATGTTTATTTTGCATCAGTGGTCACTGAGGAGAGGAACATGGTGAATGTTGAGTCTAGAGTTAGACATTTGATTAGTCTGGATCATGGTGACATAAGAAGGGAAGCTGTGTTGGGCAGGCTAGTGGTAATTAATGTGGACAAATCCCCAGGAACGGATGGGATCTATCCCTGGTTCCTGATTGAGGTCAGAGAGGAAATAGTTGGGGCACTGGCAGATATCTTCGTGGCATGCTTCAGCACAGGTGAGGTTCTGGCTGACTGGAACGTTGCTCATATTGTCCCCTGTACAAGAAGTATATAGGGATATTCTGGATAACTACAGAACAATGGGCCTAACATCAGTGTTGGGAAAGTTGCTGCAGAAGGTACTGAGGGATAGGATTATTCATATTTACAAAATAATGTGCATATCAGTGAGAGGCATAGAGTTTTTTCAGGGAAGTGCCCAAGTTGATAGATGAAGCAAAGGTTGTTGATGTCACATACATGCACTATAGTAAGGAGTTAGATAAGGTAACCAAATACAGAACGTAAAGTAACATGGTGTGCAGCGTGTTCTAGACAAGTGGATAATTAATTAGTTGTGCAATAGGAGACAGGGAGTGGCAGTTGAATGAGTTTCGGGAAATGGAGAAAGATGAGCAGTAGTGCTCCACAGGGGTCAGTGTTGTGGCCACTTTTGATTGTGATATACATAAATGATCTGGAAGACAGCACTGTTGGAATGATCAGAAAGTTTGCAGATGACACGAAGATTTCTGGACTAGCAGAAAGTATAAGTGACCGTTAAAGAGTACAGGAGGATATTGATATACTGAAAATTGGGCGTAAAAGTGGCAGCTGGAGTTCAAAACAGACAAATGTGAGGTGAGATATTTCGGTTAGTCTAATTCTAGATGGGGTTATACAATGAACGGAAGAGCTTTGTGGAAAAAATATTGATGGACAGAGAGATCTGTGAGTACAGGTCCATTATACACTGAAGCTTGCTGCACAGGTGGATAGAGTGGTCAAGCAGTCATATAGTATGTTTGGCTTCATTGGATGGGGTATTGAATAGAATGGCTGGAAAGTCATGTTGAAATTGAACAATACATTGGTCTGGCCACACTTAGAATACTGTGTAAATTTCTGCCGCCACATTACCAAAAGGATGTGGACGCTTAGGAGAGGGCACGTAAAAGGTTTAAGCGGATGTTGCCTCGTATGTAAGGTGCAATCTAGGAAGAGAGGTTGCGTAGGTTAGGTTTGTTTTCATTCGAAAAAAGGAGTTTGAGGCGGACCGTTTTGAGGTTTACAAAATCATGAAGGGTACAAACAGCGTCGATAGAGAAAAGTTTTATTTCCCAGGTTGAAAGATTAACTACCGAG
This sequence comes from Chiloscyllium plagiosum, assembly GCF_037043375.1. Lineage (NCBI taxonomy): Eukaryota > Metazoa > Chordata > Chondrichthyes > Orectolobiformes > Hemiscylliidae > Chiloscyllium > Chiloscyllium plagiosum. Next base: position 177,327 of record NW_028270287.1, on the reverse strand, counting down.
AGGTCACGCTTTCAAGGTGAGAGGTGAAATGTTTAAGAGGGATACACGCGGCAACTACTTGGCACAGCGCGTGGTGAGTGTCTGGAATGCGTTCCCAGCAGAGACGGGAGAGGTAATCACGGTAGATGCATTTAAGATCCGTCTGGATAGATGCATGAGTAGGTGGGGAGCAGAGGGATACAGATGCTTAGAATTGGGTGACAGGTTTAAACAGTAGATTTGGATCAGCTCAGGCTTGAATGGATGAAGGGCCTGTTCCTTGTCTGTGCATTTTCATTCGTCTTCCTTCTTAAATTACGCCAATGTCGTTACAAAATTTGCGAGTTCTATGTGTCTGAAGTGAATCGATGCTGAAACACGAGTCATAACAAATCTGAGTGTTGGATTTTGTGTGGTAGCGTGGTCGAGCGGTCTAATATGCTGGATTTTTGAAGCTTCAGTTTCTATCGAATCGTGGCTTCAAATACCAAAATCGTAAGTGCGCTACTATGTGGAGATGTATGTGAGAGAACTGCGCATGTGTGGATTCCTTTTAGTTTGAGTATTTGCAGCTCCTCAGTATGCTTACCCTCTCGGTGATAAAATCAGCGGCCGTCTCTGAAAACAACGCAAATTCCTGCTGTCCGACGTATCCTCATATCCCGTCGATAACTTTGCTTTAGGATATCTGCGTTGCCAGTTTCTGTATCTCAAATGGTCAGCGCAGTTGGGTGAAATGTTGGTGGTTCGAGCCCACCCAGGGAATAAGCCTCAAATATTTCAGCACAACCATTTACCCCGACCATATATTGACATTGTAACCGATAAAACTCATCCATGATTCACCCCAAGTCCGCAGGGAGTGAGACGTTTACACGCAGCAGAATACGACATCACTTTCTCCAAGCTCCCGATGCCAACAGAAAGCGGCCACTGCAGCTTCAATCAGCGACTTTCTGCCAAGCCATGGGAAACAACTCGTGGAAACTCCTTCCTTAGTAACAGCTCTTTCCGTGTGAAAGGAGCAAAACTTTCACTTTAAATTGGAAAGGGCTTCAGGGCATTGGAATGTTGATCCAGTTCTTGGAACGTGTTATAAATAAAAATCCTGACTTGACAATAAGAAGTGGTCAAGGTTTTAGGTAGAAAGGACAAAGAAAGTGTTGATTGAGACGACTCTGTCTCGTCAGCAGATGGGAAATGCCCAACACTGTAAACGGAAATGATTGGGTTTCCTTATGTAAATTCCCGACGGATTTACTGTCTGTCAGAGTGATTGGAAATCACATCAGCGATATAATGGTGAGGATAAACATATTACGGGTAAAATTATTACGGTTGAACCTTAAATCCCGGGACAAGTGTTAAATCGGTTGTAATGCTTTGAAGGAATAACTGAAGTGAAAGGTGTGAATGATATTTTTGTGATTAGGAGGAATGAACTGGATCCTAACAAATTGCAGATGAATTATGCTCGCAATATAATAGCAAACTAATCCACAGTGCACCGTGCTAGGTTAGCTCAGTCGGTGCAGTGTGAGATGCTTAATCTGAGGGTGGTGTGTGCAAGCCTCACAATGGGCACTTTCACCGCTTATTACAATTCCGGCTCTTCGTTCCAAGTGCAGTATTGCAACACTTCACAGGGGTATGTTCTTGCTGCTTTCATTGACACATCTGTCCGCCTGCTTTTGATCACACGTCGGTTTCTGAGTGAACACTGTTTCCATTTTACTGGAGGCGCCAGAGACAACTTTATCAGTGCAGCCGAAAATACAATGAATGATGTCCATTTCAAAACGTGAGGTTCCAAACCAACCGTGCACCACCCAAAGTGTTCAAAAGCACGGAAAGCGAATGGCCACTTGCTAGGGGTCTGACAGAGACGGATCAATGTCACATGTCTTGAACCAATTTTCAGTGATTCAGATTGTTCTGATGAAAACAGAAGAGAACTCTCCCTCAACGTTTCGCAATTGTTCTTCTTGCGTTTAACGTAATGAATAGTATATTGTCAGTAACGAGAGTGGAGGTGCGGCAGGACCGTGAGGTTTCAGTGTGGGACATAGACACAGTAAGTCAAATATCCCCAGCGCACGGGAGAACTGTTTGGTCCAGGATCACTACCATCTTCTGTTTCTAAACCAACAAATGAAATTACTGGAAAATCTCAGCAGGTCTCGTGGCATCTTGGAAATAAAAATCGATTTAAGACTTTGGGACTAGTGACACTTCTTTTCCATGTCCATCTCCACCTACTTTTGCACACTCTTCCTTTTTATTGAATGTCTCCTGACTTCCAACTTTATATTCAGCTTCTCTTTTATTACTTCCTCTCCAACCAGTTTCCAAGTCTCCAATTTTGTATTAGAACTGTTCCATCTTTCACATTGCCCAGGACTTCGAACTGAACAAATAACTCTGTTTCTATTTCCTTAGATAGCAGATGGCCAGAGACTGGAAGGCAGTGTTGTTCCGAAAACTCACCCATGATTCACCCCGAGTCGACAGGGAGCAAGACGTTTACACGCAGCAGAGTACGACACCATGTTCTCCAATCCCCCGATGCCGACTGAAAGCTACCACTTCAGCTGCAATCAGGGCTTCCTACCAAACCCTGGGATACAGCTCGTGTAAACTCCTTTCTCAATTACTACTCTTCCCGTTGGAAAGGAATAAAATTTCCATTTTAAATTGGAAACGGCATCAGGAGATTGGAAGGTTGTTCCTGTTCTTGGAACATGTTATAAACAAAAGTCCTGTCTTGAAAGTAAGAAGTGGTAAACGTTTTAGGCAGGAAGAACAAAGAAAATGTTGATTGTGAGAACTCTGTCTCGTCAGCAGATGGGAAATTCCCTATACTGTAAACATAAATGATTGGGTTTCCTAAGGTAATTTTCCGACTGATTTACTCTCTGCCAGAGTGACTGGAAATCAGTTCATATGAAAATATTCGGGTTGAATCTTAAAAGCCGGGACAAGTGTTAAATAGATTGTAATGTTTTGAAGAAATAACAAAAGTGAAAGATGTGAATTATGTTATTTGTGATTGGGAGGAATGAGCTGGATCTTTGCAAATTGCTGTGCCAGGTGAATTATGCTCAGAATGAAATAGCAAACTAATTTATCGTGTCCCAAGCGTGGATATCTCAGTTCGTTGCAATGTGAGTTGTTTAATCAGAGAGTCATGCGTCCAAGCCCCATAATAGTAGTTTTCACTGTTTGATAGAGTTCCAGCTCGTCGTTCCACATGCAGAATTGCAAGCTGACAAATATGTCCTCCTGCTTTGATCACATGTCGGTTACTGAGTGAAAACTGTGTGCACTTTACTGGAAGCGCCAGATACAACTTTATCAGTGCAGCTGAAAATACTATGAATGATGTCCATTTCAAAACATGAGATTCCACTTCATCCGTGCACCAACAAAAGTGTTCAAAGACACAGGACGCGAATGGCCATTTGTTAGTGGTCTGACAGAGACGGCTCAATGTCTCATTGGTCCTGAATAAAAATTAATTGATTCAGAATGTGCTGATGGAACGGAACGGAGATCTCCCTGTACATTTTGCAAATGTTCTTGTTGTGTGCTCATATAAGTTTATATAATGAACAGTTTATTTCCAGTAACGTGGGTGGGGGTGGGGAAGGATTCTGAGGTTTCGGTGTGGGACAGACGTGATCTAATCGAACGGGTAAGTCAAATATTCCCAAAACATGAGAGAGCTGATTGGTTCAGGATCACTCCCATCTTCTGTTCCAGAATCAACAAATGAAATTGCTGGAAAATCTCTGCAGGTCCGGTCGCATCATGAAAATGAAAACCGAATGAGATTTCGGGACTGGTGACACTTCTTCTTCCATCTCCATCTCCCTCTGCCTTTCTACAAACTTCCTTTTTACTGAATATGTCCTGACTTCAAACTTTATATTCAGCTTCTCTTTTATTGCTTCCTCTCCAAACATTTTACCAGTCTCTGAAATTGTATCATGCTTGTTCTATCTCTCACTTTGCCCAGGACTTCCAACTGAACAAATAACTCTGTTTCTATTTCCTTAGATACCAGATGGCCAGAGATTGGAAGACATAGGAGGACGGTTAGCGCTTTCAGAATATCTAGTCTGCTCCGCCATTCGATTCTGCCTTATATCATTCTTAACCCCATTCTCCAGTCCTCTCCCTGAACACTTACTCCCCAGTCTTAGGATCCAGTCTTTTTCGCAGAGTGGGTCCTAATCGGTCGCAAAACCCTCCACATGTGTTGGCAGCTGTTATACCGTGTCAATGTGTCATCAATCTCAATTTCAGTGATTCTCGGCAAACACGAACTGTTGTGAGCAGCTCGATCAGGTCTCTGGCCACACTGTGATCCTGCGGGGGAACAGTAATCATCTTCATCTCCTACGCGAAGGATCGACGCTTCAACAAAATCGGACAGAAAGAAAGATAGGCTTGTGTGTCAAGATATGTGGAGTTAATTGCTTTCTGACCTGGTCAGTAAACCTTACTCTGTATATCCCCACACATTCCAGCTGTTGTGATGAAAGGGAATAGAAGTGCAATTTATTGCCATCTACGCTATTATTCGATATGTATTCTTCCTTGTTCTGAATATGCAGGGAGTTTCCAGCACTGATGGTCATCATTTCTAAGAGTGCATGCTGCGGGCCCTGATCTTTTCAGGAGAGTAGCAATATCACTTTGTGCGAAAGTGGCCCAGTAAAAAGCTTAGAAGATACATTGTTGTTCCCTCTTTCCGGGCGACAGTCTTTCATATCATGATCGATGGGATTTTAATGCATTCTCAGCAAACCTTGTTTTGAATTTACTCGCCCAATACTACTGTAGCGGTGAAAATAATATAATTCCGAATACCTGCTGCGTGAATTTCATTTTCAAATTTTTATTCGCAGTGGTCCTTCATGTGTGGTGATGTCTATATCACTGCTGGCCATCCTGTTTAAGAGTGCCGTTACATATGTTCCTCTGTCTTGGCGCTGCAGGGAAAATTGTCTGCAGCTTTTCAGCCAATATTTCCTTGATATTTGAACATGTTATTCTTTATTTTTTCAATCATGTCCACTTTAAGGACACAGTTACCGACACTGATCCTTTCTGTAACAACAGTACCGCATTTGCTTTACACGCGAAGTTGGCCTGGATCAGTAACAAGGAGAGCATTACTTACCGTCTGTCACAGCGAACACTGGATTCATGATGTTAGTCTCTGTAAAATGCATCCGAAAATGTGCTCTGAACGCTTCATTTGAACGCTGTCTGGCGTTTCTCAACGTGTGTCAACCAAAACCAGAAATCCTCAATCATAGTTTGGAGCAGTTCACATATTCGAGTTTCGAAGCAGCAGACACGGATACAGTTCATTCAGTCAACAACAGGAATGAAAAGATTTACAGGCACAGATGAACTGTCGACTCTTGTTTTCATACTGTTACTAATATTACCGTGTGGCCTGAAGTCTAAGCCATGTTGTAACTGAAAATGAGGAAATCACAGACAGGCTGCCGAATGACGCAGTATGTATTTTGTTTTCTTGTTCTCACAGAGTTCCAGGAAAGTATGACAGCGAGGGAGAGGAATGTAAGTCAAGTGCAGCTCTGGTGAAACTGCTTCTGTCTGATTCAGTCATCAACAAGAAACGTAAATGCGACTAAAGCGGGAAACTTTCTCACAACTCGAACAAAAAGCAATCACGAAGAGTGACCACCTCCTAGACATCTCAGATCGCCTTTGACCTTCCCTGAATATGTATAGAATCTATTTTTCGTACACCTGAAAGTTAGAACTGTTTGATTTACCGACAATAAGTGAGTCGCATGTCCTTGATTCCACATAGGTTTCCATCTCGGTTTGCAGCCAGGTGGCAGTTGCTCATGGCTCTGCTGGATAAGGCACTATTATGGAGAAAGAAAAGGAAAGTTGGAACTCTTATTGGCTCTGGGTTTCGAATAATCTTGCTACGTGTTCTGGCATTCTCGGATTCCAGTGCTAAACCAGTTTTTCAGTTCATCCGAGCAGCAGGAGAGTTGGCGTTTCTGGCAGGAGCAGAATTCATCATCTCCAGTGATCACTTTATCTGAGGAGAGAAAATGAACAAAGTTTCACACAGTGACTAATCGGAATTGCATTCCGTTTCAGCATGGTGGCAGATATGGGCTAGCAAATTCAAAGCCAGATTTGCTGATGAGAACAACAAGCACGACCGCTCAGATAGAGCAATTCCTTCCCACCGCTTATTCTGCAGAACCGGTGCTGTTACTGTGAGTATGCTGCAGGGTATCACCATTTACATGCTCTTGGGTTTCCGGTTTTGGCCTGTGTGTTCGCGTGGCTGAGCAACCTGAGACTCTGATTTCAGATTCCACTTCTGAAGAAGGCTTGTGTTTGCATCCCTGCGGGGCCACGTGTGCTAATGGACTAAGCTGGCAACGTTTTGCAGGAATGAGTTTTGTTAAAGTTGAACAGAAAAAAAAGCAGTCATTTCTTCTAAACCGGCTGTGATGTGGCACAGCAGAAAACAACCATCATGTCAGTGCCCATGTTTCCCCCTTGTGCTGTAGTTGTCACGTTCCCCTCCAGCTCGAAAGGCCACCAGCATAATATGCGACTCAAAAACAGGCTGCGCCAATCTTTCAAATTCCAGACAATTTGCATTTTTCACTGTTTCTCTGAAAGTGAATGGAGATATTTATTTCCCTGTTTATGTGAAATTAGGTTCTACATTGAATCTGCTTGCAGTTTTCTGCTGTTGTTGCGAAAAGGAGGGAAATTGCGATATGAAACTTGATTACTTTTCCTAATTTCCTTAATTTCTGTCCTGATGAGAGAGGCTGGTGATTGGTCCTCTCGATCCGGTGGAGACATCAGCCCAATTGTTAACCTCATCTAATCGAGACTGTAATTGGTAATCTTCACTTTTCATGGTTCATTGTTAGTCAGTTCTGATTCATGTAACTTGAGAACTTTTCTGGAAGTATTAGTGCACTAAGGCGCCAGTACGTTGAAAGCACCATTTGGAATTGCCTCTCTGCAATTTGTGTGAGCAGCGCATGACCCAAACGACTCGCTCTGCCTCACAGACAGCATTCATGAGTCCGTGTGTCTGAAAATAGGCTCTCTTTGTCAGTTCTGCTTCTGTTTCTGGTTTGTTAGTTTTTGGTTTCGCTGAAGATCCGCGCGGGCAACATGATTTGTGAGCTATGTTCCACAGCCAGAATCTCCCACTGACAAGTTCGGAATGTGTCAAGAAGAATGGTCACTGGAAGCCTAAGACCAGAAAAAAATTGAATCGTTGCTGGTATTAACCGAAGCAGCCAGTGGGAGTTATATCAAATGGGAGAGTACTCTCTTTGCATGCGAGAGATTGCGGGTTGTTAGCTGCGTTCTCCACCCCCTTTTAGGGCGGCACCGTCGCTCAGTGGTTAGCACTGCTGCCTCATAGCACAAGTGTTCCACGTTTGATTCCTGTGCGTCAGTTTGCACATTCTCCCTGCGTCTGCGTAGGTTTTTTCCCAGACTGCAAAGATGTGCAGGGCAGGTGAATGTCACATGCTAATTTGCCCATTATAATCGGTGAACTATTTCGAGGGAAATTGGTTTGGGTGGGTTACTCTTTGTCGGGTCGGTGTGGACTAGTTGCGCGGAAGGGCCTGTTTCCATACTGTAGGGAATCTAATCTAACCATCTTCCAGAAAACTAGCCCAACGCACTGACCAAGTGATGAGTGCCTATTCAAACTGATGATCGCCACTGCAGCATCTCAGAGGGGCTGATCCCGTAAACAACCGCCCTATTTGCCAAATTTCACGTTTATTCTTTTTTCAACTTTCCTGTCAGTATAAAGATCCATATGTCTTTGAAATGTTGAGAGTGTACCAGACTCCACCACTAAATCAGTCAATTCATTCCAAACATGCAAAACTTTCTGTGAACAAAAAATATCCTTCAGATCCCTTTTAAATTTTACCACTCTCCCCTTAAACCTGTGTTTCCCTTGTTTTGAACTTGCCTGTCTTGGGAAGAAATATTCATTGACCATTTACACTCCCGTCTACCTCATATTTATATAAACCTCAGTAAGTGCATCCCTCAGCACTCAAGCTCCAGGGAAAATTTTCACATCCTACTCAACTTTAAGCTACGATCCAAACACTGTAAGCCTTACAACATCCTCATACGTATTATCGAACTTGCGCCAAGTTCGCCAGTGAAAGTGCGTGTGTTAAAGTGCCTGAAGTGAGGCGATGCTGTAACACTCATCCTGAAAAACGTGGTTGCGGGGGTTTGTGTGGCAGCATTGCAGAGGTATCGAAGGAGCTGTCTTTAAACTATAACCTCGATCCAGTCATTGATTTGAATTCCCACCACGACCAGAACCACAGGGGAAGTAGGGTACTCTGTTTTTTATGAAAGCCCTATAAACATTGAGATGTCAGGATTTAATCCCATATTCGGCTTTTTTTTTGACGGGAACTTTCATTAACTAAGGCAGAGGGACTGCCCAAGCTCAACGATTCAAAACTATGCGTGCATTTACTTGACTATTCAACACAGGAAATCGGACTCAGTTTTGTTTGTTTCACAGATACTCGGAGAAAATTTAAAACAACCTCCAGTTATGCAGAAGATTTGAAAGCTGGATATTCTCCACTGAAAATACACCGGAATAGGCAATCTCTTTTTGTATTTGTTTTAAACTGATAACTTAGCCTGTTTAAACTGACAGGATAACGAAGATCTGTCCATCCTCTTGGGCACCTTTAACCGCGTTAATATCCGCAAAGGGAAACTCACACTTAGAGGAATGAGCTCATTGTGGTGAATTGTTAAGGCGTACTGTGTGAGTTAGAGTGAATAGTGGTCAGTAAATACTGACACTGACATTGAACGTTGCAACGCCAGCTCCTCACTCACTTGCTGTCTCATGCCTCCCAGTCACCATTGCCTTTCACAATTTCCCCTCGTCCGTTCCACTTCACAACTTATTCCCGACTGCTTGCAAGTGTTCCCTTAGAAACTGCAGCTTTAGTAAACGTATTATTGGGATAAAGTCTTTACTCAATGGGATGTGATGCACCGTCAATCCCTAATTACCCGAGAGATTGAGATTTTGAGTTACTCCGCAGAACCCTGGATGTCCTCAGTAGCGAGGTACAGGTATGATGACGCGAGGCAAGGATTTCGACCTAGTGACATTCAAGGAACAGCGAGATATTTTCAACTGGGAAACGCGAGATCCTTGGAGGAGTAATTGCGGTGATAGCTTTCGCTTGTATTTGCTGCCATTGTTCTTCCAGACAGATGCTGATCGATCACTGAATTGTTCTGGCAGGATCCGTGTGTGTGTTCTGGGTGCAGCCAGGATTTAGTTTTCATTCGGAATGCAGGGATATCCATTGATACTGCAGTACTATTTGGGACCTGACCTGTACAAACGCCTGTGCCTGCTCTTCACGTCATAATCGTCTTCTCAGCAGCGTTTCTCTCTCCAAGTTTCCAAGTTTGTTCATATTATCACCCTTGGTTTCAATGTGAAGAAGGCAATGCTGTGATAATCTGATGTTGTTCAGCAGATATACTGCAGCAAGTTAAGTAAAGACTGATGCAAACACGAGCTCGTTTTGAGCTGTGGTGATGTGTTGGCAGCAAGAAAGGCATCGTTCAACACGCCTCATTCCGGATGACGAGCTCGAAATGACCAGTGGTTTCTTGCTGAATTAGTTCATGGTCTGGAATGTAAAAATCTTCAAATATGAAAGTACAGCGAAATGTAACGGTTCAAAGAATGTGGAATTCCAAGTGAAACAGTGTTGGTGATTATATTTGCTGATTTTTCACCTTGTGATTGCTGTTTCTATAATGTGGACGTTTACATTACCTATAGAGAAACTGTCACAGCCAAACCTGTTTTTTGCGTCAGTGACAGAATTGCTAACACGCCTTATGCCGAGTTAGGGGATTGTCGGTTCGCATTTAAAATCGCGAGGATGCAGCGTGTTAGTCCATTCCTGTTGTCTGTCATGAACGGAAGGGGTTGGGTTTTCGAATGTACAGTTCTTTCATCCACTTTCATTTCTAGCTCAGAGCAACGTCTCTCATTGTCTGTCGAACGGGCTTTGGTTTAACCAAAATCTGCCTTTCAGCAGTTGAACTTGCATGTTGGAGCGGACAGCTGAAGTGAAGCACAAGGAGCTGGTCAAATTCTGAGAACTCTGCCACCCTTGAGTGTCTCTTTCTGGGGAAGACATGACGTGGGTAATAACACAATGTGACGATGTCAAACTTCAATCCCATTGTTGTGTCATCTAAGATCAAAGTGAGAGCCTCATTGCCATTTGCACTGGAACCATCAGAACACATAAGGTTATGGACCAAAGCTGGAAACTGGGAATAGAATAGATGAATGACTTTAAACCAGACTGCACCATGGGCCAAATGGGCTTTTCCATTCTGCAAAACGTGAAGACGAGTAGAAAACAATCTGCAGTGAAACTGATCAGGAATGAAAGGGAAAAGTCATTTCATTGAGAAAAAGTGCATGAGCGTCTGTCTTCATTCTTAGGATTTGGAACTAGAACTGCTATGACATTAGTTCTATTTTCGGACAGGGAATGAATGTTTTATTGTGCAAATATATCGCGGTACCAGTATTTCTGACCACTGGTCCGATCCTGGTGATGCTTGGTTTTGTGCCAGGTTATCAAAAATCAAAAAGATGCAGGTTTTGGAAATCTGAACTAAAAACGAGAATTGAAAGAGAAACCCGCTGCACCTGGCAACAGCTGCAGAGAGAAACAGATCATTTTAGAGAGACAGAAGCAGGTTAGTTATTGGTTTCTATATTATACTGTTGGGAAAATGATAATCTTACCTGTCGTACCAGGACATTTATCAAACTTGAGCTTACAAACGTCGAATTTACAATCTTAAAAGAACGTAATCAGTTGTCATGCTACTTTCATTTTCATGAGCTGGTGGAAGGCTATGCTTTAATGGCTACATTTCCTTTTGCTTTCTGTTATCGAGCTGTCACTTCGAATGGAGAATTGTTTCCTTCAGTGTCTACCTCAATATGTGTCTCTGTTTTTCCAAATTTCTCTCTGTATCCTCCTAGGCATTTTTCACATTCTCCGACACTCTAGCTGTCCATATCCCTCATTTCCCATTTCTGCTCTTCAAAAGCCTGACATTCCGAGACAGTTTGAGATTCGAACGGCTGAGAGGTTTTCTGACGCCTGGCTGCAGTCGGTCGAAGTAGTCTCACATTCTCTGGTAATGCGTCTGTCACTTCGACCTGAGGCAAGGAGACATTTCTTCCTCAAAATCTAAAGACCCTTTTGAAGTTAAAGTTGAATTCCTCATCCAACAGAAAAAGAAAATAATTACATGACAGCTGAAGAAGAACAAGGATGCATTTACTTTTGGTGTACAACAAAGGAATGGTGACTGCAGAGAATGAGGGTGATCATGCCGTGGTGTCAGTGCCATTACCACAACATTCCCCGGGAATGCTGCAGTGTCTCCTGCCTCACCACATAATTTCCACAAAACTGGGAATGAAGGAATGAGAATAAGAGGATGAGAAGCAGAAGTGCTTGTGGAACTGCGGGAAGAATCTCCAGGTTAAAATAGTAGTTAAATAGAGCAACATACACTATTGGATTTAAACCAGGAAAATGAAGCCGGAACCTGAAATCAGAATATACAGCAATTCAAACAGGACACTGAGTTTTTCGATCAGCAACACAATACTTGCGAGAAATAACGAGCTTTCAATACAATGAGCAGGCACCAGTGTGATGGGAGGTGCTTTCACCAGCTAAGCCACGGCGCCACGTTAAAAGCCAGATTTGTCGTCCATGTGTGCAATGCCTGAACCACTTGATCACAGGAATTCGAAAACGCGTTTTCTGTATTAGCGTTGCTCATTATGAATGGCAATCAAACTCTGCTTATGCAAAAACAGACATTTCAATGCTGAGCATGCCCCACTGAAAACGCACAGAAAAAGGAAGTATCCTCTTGCATTGGCAACCAACAGATATTTTCATCTGTTTAAACTGACAGAATAAAGAGGATGTGCTCACCTCCTCTCGCGTCCCATTAACCACGTTAATACAGACGTAGGGATTTTCAAACCAAGATGAACAGGCTCATTGTTGTGAATTGACAGTAGTGGTGTGTGAGTCATTGCGAACAGTAAGAAATAAATAGCACTGACACTGAGCCTTGCACCATCAGCTCCACACTCACATCTTGTGTCATGTTTCCTAGGCATCAGTGCATTTGACTTTAATTATTCTACCTGTACCTCTCCTCAAGTTATTCCCAACCGCTTGCAGTGTCGAATTAAAACATGCAATTATTAGAAATGCATTTCTGGGACACAATTGTCTTTCAATGAGATAAGATTCGCTGCCCATCCCTAATTATCAAAGATATAGGGGTGAGTTACTTTTGTTAACTCCTCAAATCCTTAGTATGGAGGTAGTGACAAGAAACCGCTAGAGATGGAGTACCTGGATTGCGGAAAGCAGACCGACCCCAAACTGCTTACATAACTCACACAGGGAAGAGCAGATGGACCCCACTCTGTCAATGTAACTCAACCAGGGGACAGAAGTCTGACATCACACGGTCAATGTAACTCAACGAGGAAATTATGGCCTGACCGCACTCTGTTAAAGTAACTCACCCAGGGAAGAGTAGACTCACGCCACTCTGTCAATGTTAGTCATCCAGCGAATAGCAGACTGACCCAACACTTTATATGTAACTCACCCAGCAAATGGCAGACTGACACCACTCAGTCAGTATAATTTACCCAAGAAAGAGCAGACTGATGCCACTCTGTCAACGTAAATCACTCAGAGAAGTGCAGGCTGTACCCATTCTGTCTCTGTCACTCATCCAGGAAAGAGCAGGCTGATCTGATTCTGTCAATGAAACACAAGCAGGGAGACGAGCCTGACCCCACTCTGTCAAAGTAGCTCACTCAGAGAAAAGGAGACTTATTCCATTCTGTCTATGTGAATCATTCAGCGGAGACAGTAATGAAACCACACTTGCTTTTAAACTCAGACAGAGAAGAGCAGACTGTCACGACTCTGAGGAAGTAACACGCCCGTGGAAGAGCAGACTGACACCACTTTCTTAACGTAGCTCACCCAGGGAAGAACAGACTGAGTGCACTCTGTGAGATTACTCACTCAGAAAGGAGCAGACTGACCCCATTCTGTTAATATGACTATCCCAGGGAAGAGCAGATGAAGCCCAATCTGTCAATGTGACTCAATCAGGGAAGAGCACTCTGACGTCACGCCATCACTTTAACACAACTTGGAAATTGCAGACTGACCGCATTCTGTCAATGCAACTCACCCAGGAAAGAGCATACTGACGCCAATCTGTCAATGCAACTCACTCAGGGAAGAGCAGACTGATCCCACACTGTCCAAATAACTCACTCCGTGAAAAGCAGACTGATGCCACTCTGCCAATGTAACTCGCACAGGAAAGAGTAGACTGACGCCACTCTGTCAATGTAACTCACTGAGGGAAGAGCAAACTGACGCCACTCAGTCAATGTTACTCACGCAGGGAAAGGCAGATTGACCCCACACTATCAGTGTAACTCAGCAGACTGATCCCACACGGTCAATATAAGTCATTCATTGAAGAGCAGTCTGACCCCACTCTATAAATGTAATTCACTCAGGGAAGAGCAGACTGATCCCATTCTGTCTATGGCACTCACCCAATGAATGAATACTAACTCCACTCTACCAATGTAACTCGCCAGGGAAGAGCAGACGGAAGCCAGACTGTCAACATAAATTATCTAGGGAAGAGAATACTGAACCCGCTCTTTCTGTTTCACTCAGGCAGGGAAGAGCAGACTGTCAACACTCTGTGAAAGAAATTCGCCCAGGGAAGGGCAGACTGACCCTACCGTATCTGCGTGACTGACACGGATAAGAACAACTAACCAAACTCTGTCAATGTATCTCCCTCAGGGAAGAAGACCCTGACCCCTCTCTGTCCATGTAGCTCACCCAGGAAACAGCAGACTCACCCCACTCTGTCGATTTAAGTTCACAAAAATCATCTGACTTACGTCCTATCCAGACACTCTCCACATCACTGTCTCTGTAACCGTGTGCGTTCAATGACGATTCCAAATAACCTGCAAATGTTTCGAATGTGGCAGCAAACCAGAGCAACCACATAGAAATTGGGCAAATGTGCAAACTTCCATCAGGCAGTCATCTAAGCCTGGAATGGAAACCAAACCCGGCAGCAGTCGTGATTATAAAATGGCAAAACAGAAACCTAGCAAAAAGAATTGCGTCCCAGTGTGTTGCAACGATTCTGAGTATTAATTAAGCCCCCCTTACTGTAGTAAATTTCCATTTTCATCACTGCCAACCTTCTTCAAAGCAAAGCACGCACTAGCTTTTTTCAGACTTCCGATATCCCGCTTTCATCGCACTTTTAACTCATCATATTTCTGACTTTACAAACTCCGTCATAATAGGTTGAGAACTGCAGAATGAGCTTTGTTCCGTTCTCCACTGATGTTGATGGTAGTAATACGGCATATTCGAGTAGGACCTGATGCACTTGCGGGTGGTGTATTCGCGGCATTTTGGCTTCTTTTTTCATGTTCGGTCTACTATTTCGAGTTCATCGTGCAGACTTCTGAAGAAGACTTTTGAAGTCGAAATGGTAACTGTGTTTTCTTTCGAAAGACAGACGTAGCTTTATTTCTGTTCTCTTATAAATTGATCTTCTTCTGATCTTTGCAAGTGAAACAGGGTGCATAACTATTGCTCGGTTTTAGTTTCAAAAACAAGAGAAACATGAAGGAAGGAATATCAAATAACACAATGTTCTGAATTGTTAAGATAATTTTTGCAGCAATGGTGGACATGAAGGTCAAATTAAGGTAATGGTTCAAGAACGTTTAGTCTGTGGAAGTGATATGTGACTTTAGTTCCAAGTATATGTTTCCGTTCTTCCAGTACATCTTTTTGACTCCCAGAAAACATTGATTCACTTTGTTTCGCGACATCTGTCTTCTGATCGACCAGGGGCATCTTGAATTTGCGTCTGCATTGAATAAGATTTCGCTCTGTCTTTCGAAAAGGAAACCTGTACATTATGTACCACTTATCATGCTGATGGCTAAGAAGTTCAAAATGAATTACGGTTTATGGATTGTGAGCAAAAATGAAGTGATCCACTTGCGAACAGATGTCACCACGCCCTATTCCTATATCGGGCCTGAACGGTCCATTGGCAGAGTCTGCAGACAGGAAATGTCTACGTGACTCGTTGTTTGTTCAGTTTGATTTGATACCAATGGTAGTGCTGTTTTGGTGCAGAAATGTGTCAAAATCTCTGACGTTAGAGTCAAAATTTAAGTCACATCTACTCCATGGAGTGTCTTCTCATATCGGAACATGCTGACATGAAAACATCTAACTCTGATAGCAAAGGTTTTTTCATTAAACTGGGAGTATGTTTAACTAAGCAATTCAGACAGCCAGGATGAATAATTGGCATTTGGTTCTTCAAGCTGAGCTCTCCACACCAACTGCTCCAACGAAGGCCGTGGTTAAGTTCCCCATCGATTATTTTGGTCAATTTTAGCCTCAACAACAACCTATTGTTCTGAACACTGCTACACCACAAGCAGAGGGCTAAGTCTGATTTTCATCGTTAATTTTCAATTTCAGTTCTTAATGCACAGTTTCTTGCGAATGTGGACAGCAGAAAACCGTTAACATTCCAATTCTAATATTTCAAGAAAATTCTACTCCGCTGACATCGTCTTGCCTTTTCACATCGCAAGCCAGGAACCTGGATCAGTCGAGTTCCTTTCCACACATGGAGTTGCTTTTTACTAATTCATTGACTGCTGATATAATAGATTATTGGCCTTGAGAGTCAGCTGTAAATTAGGTTGAACTTTCTCAGCTTGACTTTCAACTGATCCTAAAAAAAATCATCACCTGCAGGTAAATGTATTGCATTGCTTCTTGTTTTGCTGAATTCCACCCCCCGTACATCCAAATTTCACGATAGTTCGACAAATGTGTTGAAACTGATTCGTGTTGGAAGTTGGTGGCTTTTTATCTCTCGTCATATAATTTATTCAATTAGATGACTGGGTCAGTCTTGAAATTACTTCGGATTCTTCACAGTTGAAAATTTACTTTCGATTGAATGCAAAGCTCAAGCTCCACGAAATCCAAATTCTGCAAAGGAATTAATGACTTTTAAAAGATTCAACGCTTTGAACAGGATTCGAACCTGCATAGCAGAGACCCCATTGGATTTCAACCCCAATGCCTTAACCTCGCGGCCATCACAGCTGCGCCATGGTTGTCAATTTTCATAGTAAAATAATTGAATTCATTTGTTGGAAGAACAAATTGTCAAGACCCAAAGGTATCGCCAAATCCTTTGCAGAGACCCAGACGAACGTTACCTTAGCAGATTGACAGGCTTTCACCGCAAACTAGATTCTGACACAGCTGAAGTTGTGGGAATGATTCTTCGTCGAATTATAGAGTCACGGATGTACACCACACGAAGCGAGGATCATTGTCTCACAGCGTCCGATCGACTTTGACTCAATTGCTCATCATCTGGTGCCAAATTAGATATGCTGTTGTGTTTTAATATTCATCGAAATATGGTATTAGAAAAATTGATGCTAAATCCATAAACACTAGCTACATTCGTAAAAAAAAATCGGAATTAGAAAGAATGCAGAACCAATTTACAGGAATGGATCCAGCTAGTAATCCGTAAGTTCTGACATCAGGTAATGAACTTGTGAGCACAAGAGAAGAAGATTAACTGAAGATTTGGAACTTGAAATCATCTTGACGGAATTATTTGCAAAGTTTTTGCGGTGGTTCTAGAGTTATCAAGTTGTTGAACAATACAACACGGAAAGTGTCCCTTCTTTCCAACTTGACCACGGTGGACAGATATCCTAAATTAATAGGTGTTATTTGCCAACATTTGGCCACATCCCTCTAAACCTTATTACTCATATATCCATCCAGATGCCATTCAATGTTACAGTTGTACCAGTCTCCACCAATTTCTCTGGCAGCTCATTTTGGAAACGTCTGAAAAAGTTGCCCCTGAGGTCCTTTTTACATCCTTACCCACTAATTTTAAACCGACGTTTTCTAAATTTTGACTTCCTCACCAGCCGGAAAATACCTTGACGAGTCAACCTATTCATGTCCCTCATGATCTAATAAATAGTAACGATTTGACTTTATCATACTTGTCAGGAGGGACATGGGTGGAGATTATTTGTCGAAGTTTTGAAGTAGAAAGTCTGATGTACAGATTTTTAGAAATGCATCTTGGAGAAGTTTTTAATAAGTCATTGAAGTCTAGTAGCAGTTGTAAAAGTCTGTTGTGAAAGCTGCAGAAGGATTTCAGGGCACGAGAACGAAGCATTATTTCCAATGTATGGTGACTCAGTTCGACCGCACTTGGACTACAGTATGAGGAATTATAATCCTCAATTTAGGAAAGATACTAATGCCATATGAGGAAGACTACAAATGGTGATTAGCCTTGATATCATGGATGAACGTTAGTCCTCTGAATTGAAATTGGGCAAATCCCGCCTTTTCTTTACAGTTTCAAAACAAGAGAGGGAATCTCATTGAGAGTTGCAAAATATTTGAAGAGATAAACAGGGTGGTGCAATTAAATTTTGTTCCCTCATTGGTAAATCTAGAAGCAGGAGAGGACAATTTTAAAATGAAGCATTGTGATTTATGACCAGTATGAGAACTATTGATTTTTGTCTTCGCCTTGAGATTTCTCGCTGTTCAGCACTTCAGTGAGCCTTGGATATTTGGTCTTTGAATGCATCACTATCAGCCTGACCCGCCGACACTTACTGCATCACTATAGACCTGACCCCTCACACTTCCTGCCTTAATATCAGCGTGCACCCTTCAAACTTACTGCATCACTATCCAACTGCCGCCCTCACATTTGTTGCGCCTCTTTCACTTCGAGAACTTCATTTTGACTGCGTCACTATCTGCCTGACTGCCAAACACTTACTTTGTCACGATCAGTCACGCTCTTACACTTCCTATGTTACTATCACCCTGACTCCTTACACTTCCTGTGTCACTATCAGCCTGACTCCATCACATTTATTATGTAAGTATCAGACTGACGCCTCACACTTACTGTGTCACTATAACACTGCCTCCTCAAACTTACTATGTCACTATCTCCTTGACCCTCTCACATTTACTGCGCCACAATCACACTGACCACCTCACACCTACTGCTTCACTATTAGCTTCAACACTCACACTTACAGCGTCACTACCTGCCTGACTCACTCACACTTATCACTTGTCAATCAGCATTACTCTCAAATTTATTTCATCATTATTAGGCTGAGGCACTCACACTGACAGTGTCACTAACAAACTGACACCCTCATGCTTACTGCGTTGGTATCTCTCTGATTCCTTCATAATTACTATGTCACAACCACTCTGATGCCATCATACTTAATGCGTCACTATCCCTCTGGCACCCTCATACTTCCTGCATCACTCACACCTGACACATGCGCACCTACTGCATCCCTATCAGCGAAACCCCACTCACTAACGGCGTCACTCTCTCTCTAACCTTCTCACACCTTGACACTCTCTCACTTCGTGCATCAATATCAGCCTAACCCCCTGACGCTTACTGCATCACGACCAGCCTGATCGCTTCAAATGTACTGTGTCACTATCATCCTGAGCGGCTCACACTTACTGCGTCACTAGCACACCAACACTCTCACCTTTACTGCGTAACTATTGGCCTGACACCTCACACGTACTGCATCACTATTAGCCTGACCCGCTCACACGTATTGCGTCACTACTACCCTGACCCCCTCACAATTGCTATGTCGCTATCAGCCTGATCCCCTCACTATCACGCTGACCAAGCTCACAATTACAGCATCACTATCAACCTGACTCCCTCACACTTTCTCTGTCATTATCACCCTGACCCTCTCACACGTAATGCGTCACTGTCACACTGAGACACTCACATTTTCTGCGTCGTTATCAGCCGGCCCGCCGGCACACAGCGTCACTAACAACCTGGCCCCTCACACTTGCATGCCTCACTATCAGCGGGAACCCCTCACACTTACTACATTACTGTCCATCTGCCATCCTCATACTTACTGCACCAGTTTCACCTCGAAATCCTCATTTTTACTGCGTCGCCATCAGCCTGACAGCCACATACATATTGCGTCACTATCATCCTGAGCGGCTCACACTTACTGCGTCACTAGCACACCAACACTCTCACCTTTACTGCGTCACTATCGGCCTGACACCTCACACGTACTACATCACTATTACCCTGACCCGCTCACACGTATTGCGTCATTACTACCCTGACCCCCTCACAATTGCTATGTCGCTATCAGCCTGATCCCTTCACTATCACGCTGACCAAGCTCACAATTACAGCATCACTATCAACCTGACTCCCTCACACTTTCTCTGTCATTATCACCCTGACCCTCTCACACGTAATGCATCACTGTCACACTGAGACACTCACATTTTCTGTGTCGTTATCAGCCGGCCCGCCGGCACACAGCGTCACTAACAACCTGGCCCCTCACACTTGCATGCCTCAGTATCAGCGGGAACCCCTCACACTTACTGCATTACTGTCCATCTGCCATCCTCATACTTCCTGCACCAGTTTCACCTCGATATCCTCATTTTTACTGCGTCGCCATCAGCCTGACAGCCACATACATATTGCATCACTATCAGCGACGGCCTCGCACTTCCTATGTTAATATTACCCTCACTCCTGAAACCTACTGCGTCACTATCAGCCTGGCTCCATCACACATTTTGTGTCAGTATCAGACTGACGCCTCACGCTTGCCATGTTATTAAAACTCTGCCCCATCACACTGACTGCGTCACTATCAGCCTGACCCCTCAGACGTACTGCGTCACTATCACCCTGAGCCACTCACACTTTTTGTATCAGTTTCAGTCTGACGTCTCGCACTTAGTGTGTAACTAAAACTCTCCCCCGTCACACTGACTGTGTCACTATCTGTCTGACCCCTTCATACTTACTGCGCCAATATCAGTCTGACCCCTCAGACTTACTGCTTCACTCTCACTCTGATCCTCTTTCATTTACTGCATCACTATCACCCAGACCTCCTCACATTTACTGCATCACTATCACCCTGACCCACTCACACAGTCTTTGCCATGTTAACCTTGCCGGCTTTATTTTTACTGCCTCACCATCAGCCTAACTGCCACACACTTATTGCGTCACTTTCAGTCACGGCCTCTCACTTCCCAAGATACTATCACCCTGAATCCTTACACTTATTGTGTCACTATCAGTCTGACCCCTCACACTTACTGTGTCTCTATCAGCCTGACTCCATCACATTTATTGTGCCAGTATCAGACTGATGCCACACACTTATCTTGTCACTAAAACAATGCCCCGTCAAATTGACTGTGTCACTGTCAGTCTGACCCCCTCACACTTACTGCTTCACTATCGCAATGCTCCTCTTTCACTTAGAACGTCATTTACACCCTAACATCCCACACTTGCTGCGGCACTATCACACTGAGGGCCTTACACTTAGTGTCACTGTCATCCTGACCCCTTACACTTACTGCGTCACTATCACACTGGTATCTCACACCCACTGTGTCACTGTCATCCTGAGCCGCTTACACCTATTGCGTCACTATCACTTTGACACCAACACACTAACTGCATCAATAGCAGCCTGACCATCTCACACATACTGCGCCACTACCCGGCTGACTCCCTCACATATACTGCGTCACTATCAGACTTACCCACTCATGCTTACTGCGTCACTATCACCATGACTCCCAACTCTTACTGCGTCAAGATCATTGTGCTCCCATACACTTACAGCGTAACTATCATCCTGACAACGTTACACTTACTGCGTCGAGATCAGCATGGTCCCCTCAAACTTAATGCGTCAATATCAGCTTCAACACTCACATTTAGTGCGTCACTTCTAGCACTACTCCTGCACACTTACTACATCCCTATCTGCCTTAGCCCCTCGCATTTACTTCACCACTATCGGCCAGAGATACTCATACTTACAGCTTTCCTACAACGTGGCACTGTGAGCGCATCGACATCACTGTCACCCAGACCCCTTACCCATACTGCGTCACTATAAGCCTGCCCCTGAAATGTTCTGCGTCACTATCACACGAATATCTCACACTCACTGCGTCACTATCACCCTGACCCCTCACAATTACTGCATCACTACAACCTGACCCCCTGAAAGCATCTGCGTCACTGTCACCCTGACCCCATCACACTTGCCATGTCACCATCACAATGGCACATTCACACAGTCTGCTTCACTGTCATCCTGACACCTCACACTCACTGGATCACTACCATCCTCCCCCTTATACTGACCTGTCATTATCATCCAGAGCCGCTCACACGTATTGCGTTCCTATCACCCTGCTCCCAACACAATTACTGCGTCACTATCAGCCTGACACTCGCACACTTCCCGCATCACTGTCAGCCTGACCCCTCACACTTACTGTGTCTCTATCAGCCTGACTCCATCACATTTATTGTGCCAGTATCAGACTGATGCCACACACTTATCTTGTCACTAAAACAATGCCCGTCAAATTGACTGTGTCACTATCAGTCTGACCCCCTCACACTTACTGCTTCACTATCGCAATGCTCCTCTTTCACTTACGACGTCATTTACACCCTAACATCCCACACTTGCTGCGGCACTATCACACTGAGGGCCTTACACTTAGTTTCACTGTCATCCTGACCCCTTACACTTACTGCGTCACTATCACACTGGTATCTCACACCCACTGTGTCACTGTCATCCTGAGCCGCTTACACCTATTGCGTCACTATCACTTTGACACCAACACACTAACTGCATCAATAGCAGCCTGACCATCTCACACATACTGCGCCACTACCCGGCTGACTCCCTCACATATACTGCGTCACTATCAGACTTACCCACTCATGCTTACTGCGTCACTATCACCCTGACTCCCAACTCTTACTGCGTCAAGATCATTGTGCTCCCATACACTTACAGCGTAACTATCATCCTGACAACGTCACACTTACTGCGTCAAGATCAGCATGATCCCCTCAAACTTAATGCGTCACTATCAGCTTCAACACTCACATTTAGTGCGTCACTTCTAGCACTACTCCTGCACACTTACTACATCCCTATCTGCCTTTGCCCCTCGCATTTACTTCACCACTATCAGCCTGAGACACTCATACTTACAGCTTTCCTACAACGTGGCACTGTGAGTGCATCGACATCACTGTCACCCAGACCCCTTGCCCATACTGCGTCACTATAAGCCTGACCCTGAAATGTTCTGCGTCACTATCACACGAACATCTCACACTCACTGCGTCACTATCACCCTGACCCCTCACAATTACTGCATCACTACAACCTGGCCCCCTGAAAGCATCTGCGTCACTGTCACCCTGACCCCATCACACTTGCCATGTCACCATCGCAATGACACATTCACACAGTCTGCTTCACTGTCATCCTGACACCACACACTCACTGGATCACTACCATCCTCCCCCTTATACTGACCTGTCACTATCATCCAGAGCCGCTCACACGTATTGCGTTCCTATCACCCTGCTCCCAACACACTTACTGCGTCACTATCAGCCTGACACTCGCACACTTCCCGCATCACTATCAGCCTGACCCCTCACAATTTCACCGTGTCTATCAGTCTGACTCCTCACATTTCCTGCATCACTATCATCCTGTTACTTAACACTTACTGGCCATTATAAGCCTGACGCCCTCAACTTACTGCATCAATATCAGCCTAAATACTCACACTTACTCCGTCACCATCACGCTGACCCCCTCACACTCACTGCGTCACTATCACCCTGTCCCCTCTCACTTCCTGCATTAGGATCACTCTGACTCACGGACACATACTGTGACACTATCAGCCTGACCCCACCACACTTGCTGCGTCTCTATCTGCATGACCCCCTCACACCTACGACTTCACTATCAGACTGACCGCTCACACTTACCGCATCCCTAACAGCCTGACACCTCACACTTACTGCGTCACTATTCCCCTAACACCTCACTTTAATTGGCCACTATCAGCCTGACGCTCTCAACTTATTGTGTCACTACCAGCCTGAACGCACACACTTACTCCCTCACTACCACCCCGACTGTCTCACACTCACTGCGTCAGTCTCCGCCTGACCCCATCATACTTACTGCGTCACTATCATCCTGTCCCCTCCCACTTTATGTTTCGGTATTAGGCTGACACAGTAATACTTACTGCATGACTATCAGCCTGATCTCCTTCCAATTACTGCGTCACTATCAGCCTGACAACTCACTCTTACTGCGTCACTGTCACACTGACCCCTCACACAAAGTGCTTCACTATCACCCTGACCACCTCACACTTACTGCATCACTATCGGTCTGTTCCCACAGACTTACTGCATCACTATCACTCTGACCCCCTCACTGCGCAACTATCGGCCTGATCCACTCACACATCTGCGTTACTACCACGCTGACACCTCACCCTCATTGTGTGACTATCATCCTCACTGTCAGCCTGATCCCCTGTAATGGAAAACGATCGTTTATTATGAAATCTGTGAAAGCATGTTTGAAACAAAGAAGTATGGACCTAACTTTGCAAAAAGACAGAAAAAATGTAAAGTTCGACCTATTTTACAGCTGACTCTCAAGGCCAATAATGTATTATATCAGCAGTCAATGAATTAGAAAAAGAAACTCCATGTGTGGAAAGGAACTCGACTGATCCAGGTTTCTGGCTTGAGATGTGATAAGGCAAGGCGTTATATAATATAAAGGGAATATGTGAAAACCGTCAGGCATCCATTTTATGAGGCGTCTTGTAAATTTGTCGGGTAAACTCTGCAAATTTCAAAAATAAACTTTTTCTTTGCTCTTGGTAGCATTTGCGTTGAGTCGATTGAAATTCCACGGCAGGAAACTAGGGGGCTCGCCTGGGACCCTGCGACTTGGTAAGATTTTGAAGATTCCCAGGAAGTGTACCCGCCACTGCCTTTAAGGTCGTTCACTTCATCTCGAGCGCTGAATTGGTGTGAGAGGACTGGGGATAAGTGGATCGCCCCAGAGTCACGTTCCGAATCGAATAGGGTCGGGGTAAGCGTTGTGGCTAAAGTAATCCGCCATAGAGTGTTACAAGGGGACATAAATGTAAGGTGAAGTGTGGAAGGTATAGGGGAGATGTCAGGGGTGGGTTCTTTACCCAGAGAGTGGTGGGGGCATGGAATGCGCTGCCTGTGGGAGTGGTAGAGTCAGAATCTTTGGTGACCTTTAAGCGACATTTGGATAGGTACATGGATGGGAGCTTAAGCTAGGAAAAATGTTCGGCACAACATCGTGGGCCGAAGGGCCTGTTCTGTGCTGTATTGTTCTATGTTCTATGTTCTATAGAGACTCGTTCGAAAAGAATAAATGAACCAGGAAGAGGGACCAATGAACTCTCACGCGGTATTCGAGTAAAACTCAAGGGAAAGGTTTGCCGTCTCTCGAGAGTTTCAGAGACAGCAAGATTAACGGTGGTTTGAGACTTGGAGCCACCATGGGCAGCGTTGGAGTCGCCAAAGCTGTACCAGTTACATGGGTTCTTGGTTTGTGAAAACCAAGGCAATGAGGCGGTCACGCCCAATGAGAGGGGACCTCCGGAGGTAAAAGCAAATTATATTGGCAAAGAGAGAGAGAGAGAGATACAGAGAGAGAGAGAGAGATACAGGCAGAGAGACAGACAGAGACAGATGAACACTTTTCCAATATCCATGAAAATCGGCTCCAGCAAGAGCGAACAAAAAGAGGGTCGACAGAGAACTCGGAATTGGCAAAAAAAAATACAATATATGCTAAATAATTATGGCCCAGTTTCTGTAAAGCAGTTAAAAATGGAAATCAAGGAATGTGTTTTTCTGGAGGAAGGAAGTTTTAGTAACATGCAGTTGCAAATGCTGAGGTCACCGTTGGAGGAGAGAGAGAAGGAGAAACGGAAGGGTAAAATAGAACCTGTGAATTGGAGAGATTATAACATGTTGAAGGCTGAGCCTGATATCAGGGAAATAAAATCTCGAATAAAAGATAGATCAAGTACACGTATAAACACCAGCGCACATGCACACACACACGGAAAACAACCTAATGAAGCTGTATAGTGTGTTAAGACTGAATAAATCCTGACCTTAATGGGTGCCCTCGAAGAGCTACAGCCCCCCTATGAGATCCACTTCGCGTAGATTCAGAGTTAACGGTCGCCGCCTCAGGTTCTGCTGAATCACCAATAGCATATCGTACCCACAATCAATTGAAGCAAGAATCCCTAAAGAAGTCGAGGCAATGTCCCAGTACCTTAAGCACCTCACGAAAGTCGATAACGTCTATTGTGGACTGATACCACCCAAGGACAAAACAACGGCAGAAATCACACCGTATGAGGCACACCTAAGGAGCAGCTTCATGAATGGAATGAAGTACGAAACAACAAAATAGGTAACAATGTACGTGTATTACCTGGGACACGGGAAAGCTGAATTAGATAGAACAATACGTGGTACATGCTGAAAAATTGCTGGCTCAAGAGAACCATAACCGGAAATTAAAGATGGAACAACAATCACATAAACATTAGCTTATTATGATGCAAATGGTCGTTCAGCCGTTGGAGGGAGGAACGGCGGGAAAAGAGAGAGGCACAGGTGGAGTTCGCAAAAGAAGAAGGGATCGCGGAAGTGCGCTTGCAGAGATAGATCTGGCTGGTGCTTTGTTTGCGAGCAATGGACCACTGGTCGAGACAGTGCCCGCACAGACAGTCTCAATCGATCCTGGAGGTTTGACAGCTTGGTGACTGACAGTGGACGACTGAGGTTGAGGTGGGCAAGCCACAAGGTACAGGTAAACCTCTTTCCTTTATACTTGGCACCGAAGAATCCCTGATGCTAATCTCTTCTACTAACCTAACGGGCACTGAGATGTGTCCCAACTCTATATTGAACATTGAGATTGCGAAGTGTGGACAATATGTTCAATATAACAATGATGTGTATATGTCGATGCCTACCTCTATGTTATATGTGGAAGGTACAACAGTTACCTTTTTGGTAGATACATGGTCAGCACATTCACTCCTCAAATCAAGACAGTTCAGAGAGTTGACGCAAATAAAGACGAGTGGAATGTTCCTGAACTCAATGGAGGCATCAGACGTCGTGATATGAGAGAGTTTTACCGCAAACATATTGTGTGAAATCAGTAATGTGTATACATTCTAATTCTCAATTTTGTTAGTGGAATTCTGTCCTTTACATTTGATGGCTCGGGATCTCATAGTGAGACTGGGGTTGTATTTGCTCAGTACTCCGATGGGCTTGCAGGTAATTCAAAGGGAAGATTCACAAGTGAAGACTGCAAAGTAAGACCCACGACCCCTGGTGTATGTCTATGAGTGGCGATTAAGCCAGAGAACAATGAGTTCATTGAGCAATTCACTAGCCCTGGAAGCAGGTAACCATGTTAATCCTATTAACACCGATTTTTCTTTGCGGGAATATGCTGCACTGCACAGCACTCATACACCACGATGGCCCCTAAGAGAAGTATTGATTCAGGAGATTGGTTAAACCAGGCCAGTTTTATTGAAGGGATGGCAGATATGCAGTCAGTGTGAACTTATGTCAAGTTCCTGTGAAGGCAAGTAAACTCTATATTTTTGAAGGCTACGTTCCTCGCGTGTCACTGGCGAAGGTGTCCAGTGACTGGTGGCAGGATTTGGGGCCATGGGTACTAAAGGCAAAAAGAACGAAATTTTGGGTGTTCTGGGACGATGTGGGTATGTGGTTTAATGCAGATGTGCAGACAAATAGGAAGAAATTAATTTGTCCAACTCAGGCAATAGAACAGTCGAGGTAACCCGCACTAGCCCCAAAGAGCCCAGAAGGCTGGCCTAGCGTTTCCCGAAGATAAACTTCTCAGACCCAAGATTAATAACTGTCCCTACTGAATTGTGGGTAAAAGGCAAACATGATGTGGGGCTTATACGAGGTTGTGAACCAATACGAGTAACTACACAATCGGAATATCGTCTTTGCAGGGCACAATACCCGTTAAAACCCGAGGCCATGCACGGAGTTACTCCAGTCTTTTAATCCTTCCCAAAGGCTAGAGAGATAATCCCCTATGTAAACTCACCGGTGAGAACTCCTATTTTTCTGATCAAAAAGGCAAACATTCCAAGTGAACCGGAGGAATGCAGGTTTGTTCAAGACCTACAGGCAGTCATAACAGTGTTGTCCCGCGCGCATCAAATGTTCCCAAACCCTATACTGTATTAGTTCAACTTAGACCGGACAGTAAATGGTTCCCTGCTGGGGGTTTAGCAAATACATTTTTCAGTGTAACGATGCATCCAGAGAGTCAATTCAGGTTCGCCTTTTCATTCAAAGGGAAATCTTATGAGTTCACACGACTTTGTCAATATTACTGCGAGTCACCCAACATATATAATGAGGCTCTACGCAGGAGTGTGGAGATTCTGGTTTTAACCCCTGTGTCTGAGCTCCTGCAATCTGTAGACGATTGCTTAATAGCAGCACCGACAGAGGAACAATGTGAGAAGGATTCCCTTGCATTGCACGAGGGAAGGGCACAAAGCCAGTCTCGCAAAGCTTCGATTTATGCAACAACAGGTGCAGTTCTTCAGTCACTTAATATCTGAACAAGGGAAGGCCATTGGTCAAGACAGAGTGCAAGTAATTCAGCAATTGCTATCCTTTTTGGGCATACGCTCCTACTGAAGAACGTTTATCCCACTTTACACAAATCTTGAGGCGCCCTGAAGTGACATGGCCCATGGAAAAGGGTTGCAGAACCAAGGTCCGTTGCAATGGATCCCAGCAGCCGAGTTGAATTGAAAAAGACGTTTCAAAGTACACCTACACTGGGGATTCCGAATCCAAACAAGCCTTCTGTTAAATGGTAGATGAGAAACATGGCTGCATGACATCTGTGTTATTGCAGGATCATGGGGGAAAATTCAGGCTGGCAGCTTATTTTTCGGCTAAGCTAGACCTCGTCGCGGCAAGATTGTGTAAATGCCTGTGAGCTGTGGTTGCCGTGTCCAGGGATATAATCGGCTATGGCGACTTAACCAAACTGATCGCACATGCAGTATCCTTTCTGCTTTCCGAGCAAAAGACAGCACATACGTCGGCAGCGCGTTGACTCAGATACAAAACTGTGTTATTGGAGAAGTCTAACATTGCAATAAAACGATGTAACGTCCTTAATGGTGTTATTCCTCTCACTAGAGAAGGAGACGGAAACCCACACGATTGTATCGCTGTAATTAATGGAAAATGCTGCCTAGACAAGACTTGCAGAATTCACCAATTCAGAATCCAAATATGGCGTTTTTCTTTTATGGATGGGTCAGCATTCAGGAGCAAGGAGATAGGCCAGAATTTTATTGGGCATGCTGTAGTAACTACCCATGAGGTATTCAAAGCGGGATCACTCGCTTCTCAACTGTCAGCGCAAGCAGCGGAGCTGATTGCCTTGACTGAGACATGTAAATTGGCTAAGGGAAACACAGCGAATATTTAACCGATAGCAGATACGCATTCGGAGTTCCACATGATGTTGGAACCCTGTGGAAGTACAGGAACTTCTTGACCTTCACCGGAAAGCCCATCACACACCGTGATCAGATTTCTGACCTCTTGGAAGCAGCCGTATTGCCTTAATCAATCGCTGTGTGTAAATATGATGCCCACACGAAAAATAACGATTCCGTTTCTCAAGGAAATGCAAGGGCAGACTCAGCGGCAAGGACGGCAGCCCAGCAGCCGGTAAATGATCAGTTTGACATGGGAATGACGAAAATCCTTACCCAAACAGCAGACGTGCGGGAGTCACAGTCGAAGTCCAGGCTTGAAGACACGTTTGAGTGGGAAAAAGCAGAGTGCAGTTTGAGGTAAGGGGTATGGTGTGGCCCCAATGTTAAACCTTTTCTACCACGATCACTATTTCCAGTCTATGCCAAACTGCCACACGGTAAGGAACATGCGTCAAAAGTGGGGAGATATGACAGCATTTCAGCACAGTGGTACACTGAGGGATTTACTTATTACTTCCAGAAATATTGTGAACGATGTGTTATCTGTGCCACAATAATGTGGGGAGGGGAATACAGATGAGTCATGTAGCACTTCCGAAACCCCAAAAACAATTTGAACATTTACAGCTGGATTTTACGAAACTAACACACTGAGAAGGAAAAATGTATTGTCTGGTAACAGTTGATATGATTTCCAAATGGGTGCAAGCATACCCCACGGCAAAACAGAATGCCAGTGCCGTAACCAAAGCTTTCCTAACTGAAATAATTCCGAGATGGAGCATCCCTGAGAGGCTTAGTAGTTCCAAGGTTTGTGAAGGTTTATAGCTCCGGTTGAGGTTTAGGGTTTAGGTTTGATCACTGAGCTGTACGTTTTTTATCCAGACGTTTCATTCCCTGGCTAGGTAACATCATCAGTGGCGACTTCCAAGTGAAGCAAAGCTGTTGTCTCCTGCTTTCTATTATTTGTTTGTCCTGGATGGGGTTCCTGGGGTTCGTGGTGATGTCATTTCCTATTCGTTTTCAGAGGGGTTGACAGATGGTAAATAGATCTATGTGTTTGTTTATGGCGTTGTGTTTGGAGTGCGAGGCCTTTCGGAATTCTCTGGTGTGTCTGCATATACAGCAAACCGACAAATACTGACCAAATACTTAACTACACCAGCAACCATCCCAACACGCAAAAAGGAAGCTGTATCAGAACACAATTCCAATGAACCATCACACATTTCAGCTCAGACGAACTTCGGAAAACAGAGGAGAACCACCTATACAACGTATTCAAGAAGAACGGATACTTAAAAAATCCAGTCCACAGATTCCTCAGGAACAAACCACGACAAGTAGACCTAACACAGCCTGAAACCCTATCGACCTTTCCGTACATCAATGAAGTCTCAGAAGTGGCAGTCAGACTACGAAGACTCCTCGGAATCCCACCAACACTCTCAAACAAAACTAACAAATTTAAAAGACCCAGTGCAACCCATGGACAAAACCAACATCATATACAAATTTCATGCAAGGACTGCCACAAACACTACATAGGACAAACAGGAAGAAAGTTAGCCACTAGGATACAGAACACCAGCGAGCCACAAAAAGACACGACCCTCTCTCCCTCGTAGCTCTTCACACGGATGAAAGAAAAGCACCATTTCGTCTGGGACAACACATCTATCCTGGGACAGGCTAAGCAAAGACATGCCAGAGAATTCTTTGAGACCTAGCTCTCCAACCACAATGCCATAAAAAGACATTTATCGCGATAGCATCTATCAATCCCTCAGAAAACGAACAGGAAATGGCATCACCACAAACCCCAGAAACCCCATCCTGGACAAACATATAACTAGAAAGCAGGAGACAACAGCTTCTCTTCACTTGGAGTTCGTCACTGATGATGTTACCAAGAACAAAGAACACAGAAAAAATACAGCGCAGCACAGGACCTTTGGCCCTCGATGTTGCGCCGATCCAACCCCACCTAACCTACACTAGCATACTATTTTCCATATGCCAGGTAATGAAACGTCTGGATATCAAACCTACAGCTCAGCGAGCAAACCTACAATCTCGGCTTCGTCGTGACAGTAGGACACCATTTGTCCATAATGCCCTACAGTCAATTAGTGAGTATTCGGGAATAAACATAAGATAACCCTGTGCCTACTACCAAACGAGCGGTAGGGCAGCGGAAATAGAAACTTCTACATTAAAAAATAAATTGACAAAATGCTGTGAGGAACTGGGGATGACATGGACAAAGGCACTTCCAATTGTGCTAATGTGAATGAGATCTAGGAGGATAGGGAGAGTTAATCTTAGCCCGTTTGAGATTTTGTTTGGTACGCCGCCAAACACAGTAATTGTCCCGAGACGTAAGGGAAGCCAGAAAACAGGCCACTGTGAGGATGAGATTATGTGTTACTGCATGAAACTCTCGACACTTCTGTCCCAAATACAGAATCAAGTGAAGACAGCACCTCCCCAATCAGCAGAAGGGAACATGTACGATCTATAACCTGGAGCCTGAATAGTGGCAAAAGACTTCAGGAGGGAAAACAGGAAGGCGAAGAGCTGGCTGGGACCGGTTCAAGTACACCTTACAGCACAGATCGCTGTTACGATCGCCGGAATAGCCACGTGGATACACGCCAGCCATTACAAACTTGCAGCTGGGACTGAGGAAACATTGCACAACACCAAAACCAATTTAGAGCAAGTATTTATTGGAAGACTTAAGCAAATGTGGGGCTGCCCCAGTTCACACTGTTGGCAAGCGCCCTGGTAGGACTATTCATAAAGGCAGGGGCGTCTGGGATGCAGCAGCTGACGGTAATCTTAACTGAAATGACGAAGTGGATCTTTACATGCGACCCATAGCCGTTCAGTAACAAGGACGACTATAAATTCGATCATTAAGATTTATGCAGGGATCCATGCCGCGGAGGTGACTGGCACTTAGTAGTAGCCACCACGGCAAAAGGAGCACCTGACATGGGAAATAGATATTCTATGATCCAAGTAAGACTCAGAAGACCAATGAGGGAGTCTCGTGGTGTGGAATAGATATATCCTTCTCCGACTACTGCAGACAGGTGAATATAGTGGTGCAGTCGCCCCACCTCCGCCCTGCGAGATGCAGTGCAGAATGCACTACAGACGATAGGAGCACTGGAGCATGGCAATCAATCAAACCAGATCATGGACCTAATCCCAAGCCGGGCAAAGGTCATTAATGACACACACGAACGCGAAGCAGGAGGGAAATTTGCCTGCTGGAACTAAATGGCGTAAATGCGACGCCAGTGGGTTGGGAGCTGCGAAGGGCCATTGCTAGATGTGAAGGGAACAGAGCATGTGCTTTGGTCATAAGACAAAACGAGAGATTAGACGTTGGCTACACTTGTTGGATATGTTTGCACACAGCACAAAGGTAGACTGCCCAGCAAATTACTGAGAGCCTGGCGAGAAATGCCAGCTGTCTGCTTCCACGGGAGGCGACTAGCCTGACCCTGATAGTGGGGTGCAGTTTGGGCAAATCTCGTGTCACCACCCGAACTCCAGGCTAACTACAGCCCCAAGCCTGACACGCTACCAACCACAGCAGTCCAGATAGTGGATTGCAGGGGAGAAACGTGTATTTGCACCAATCGGGGGAGACTAATTTTGGGTATCTCCCAGTGTACTTGAACAATGACTCTTGTACAGCAACATGCGCAAATGATACGACCATAAATATTGCTTGTTCCTTTATCAATGGTCAGACCATGAGTGGCACAGTGGTTGGCATTACTGCCTAACAGCGCCGGACAACCCGGTTAAATTCCCGTTTCAGGCGACTGACAGTGTGCAGTTTGCACAGTCTCCCTGTGTCTGCGTGAGTTTCCTCCCACAGTCACCAAGATGAGCAGGCCGGGTGAATGGGCCATGCTAAATTGCCCTTAGTGTTAGGTGTTAGGTAAATGTATGGGTGGGTTGCGCTTCGGCTGGTGTGTGTGGACTCGTTGGGCCTAAAAACCTGTTTCCACACTGTAAGTAATCTAATCTAATCTAATCAGGATGGCAGGTATAATATGGGCAGATGGCGGAAAAGGATCCCACCACTGCCCCGGGGAGAAAGGGGTGCTGCTACACCGCGATACTGTCCACCAACACAACAGCATTCGCCCTAAAAGGTAGCAATTGCCGAACTCGAAGGGGCATCCCTCTGCATTGAACTGGGTCCACGCTCGCAGAACATCCTTGCATATGGTGTATTCGCACATGAGACGGAGGAAGGCCTAGCACTTATTAACACTGAGTTAATGGCGGTTAGGAAGCAGTGACACAAAATCGATTAGTACTAGACATCCTGACGGCCGAGAGAGGGGGTGTCTGCAAAACGTTAGGTACCTCATACTGTATTAATATTCCTGACGACTCCCAAAATATTACTGGTTTAATGAATGATATGAAGGCAGCTATATGCCGGCCTCCAAAGCAGATGAATCCTGCTCCCGAAGGCTCACGTCCCTGATGGAGGATGGGGGTATTGGCCTCTATCGTTCTACTAGTTGTAGGACTGGTCTTACTCATACTGCTTTCACTAAGCCCCTAGTTGTGTACCTGCCTACACACTTGCTTATGAATGCAGTAGGATACGAAATGTTAAACTATCCGTGGCCCCAAAGAAGGAAGAACCGATTGCTTGTCCGCACCCTACAGCGACGTTGACGAATGTGACGTGTGAAGATGGGCTGTGTATCGGACAAACCAGGGAAGTGGAAAAAACACCACAAAGCTTTGTTAGAGTTAGGTGGGGGTGTATGAGGAAATACCTGGAGTTCATAAATTATTTTTGATGCATAGCTATCTGGCTTTTTTTTGGTTGTTGTCCTTGTAAAATGACAAGAATTTGGAAAATGTAATGCAAAATTGACAAAATTAACCATTACTGTGAAATCTGTCAGAGAATGTTTTGCAAAATTTAATACTTTGCTGCAATATGCAAATACTTTGCTGAATTCTGCGTCGAGGAGTCAGCTTGTCCTTGTGGAACTTTGCAAACATTTCACCTGGCCTTGCGAGCAGCCGAGTTCATAAAAAAGCTTCGGAAAACATAAAGACAATTATGTCCAAGGCATGGGAATGAGAAAATATGAGCTCGTATGTTTCCCAACACTTGTCCTTCAGCATGTGATAAGAATAGTATAAAAAGAATATGTGAATTTTGTTCACAGCCATTACATAAGACACTTTTGCCAAGTATATTAGCCGCCCTGCATGCAGAGGTTGAAAAATAAAGCCTTTCCTTTGCTCTTCCTAGCAGTTGATTCGAGTCGATTAAATTTCCATGACAGGCGTCAGGGTGTCAGGGTGTCAGGCAGTGGGAGAATTGTTGGGTATCACTAAATGGGAGAATTGTTGCACTGTGCCATTACATTGGAAAATTAGTACAAATTCTCTATTCATTAAAGAATTTGAGCAGAACACCTCTGATTGGAAGAATAGGGGCAGGGAATCATTGAGAAGGAAAATTTTGCAAGCAGCAGTAAAGTCGAGTATCGAGTCCGCCCTCCAAGAAATGAAAAAAAACTTTGGAGCAGGGAATCAATACGTGGAGGAAGTGTATCAGGAAACAACACAATGGGACAATTGACGCAGGGCATCAATAGGAGAGTTGGTGCTGATGTCACGAAAGTAGAGAATTGGTCGAAGACGTGGGAGAACTGGTGCTGAATAATATTAAATGTGGTGGAGGTGCAGAAGCTGATGAAAATAAGATTCGCGCAGGATTCGAAAATGGTAGAATGGCGCACGGAAGTGAAGCTGTATTTGGGACAATTGTTGCATGAACCATAAAATAGAAAAATTGGACAGTGGAACTTTAACAGCGAATTAGGGTAGGACAGCACTATCTCAGAGAGACAGAGTTGCGTTCCCCACACTGGGAGAAGTTGGTTTGGGTATCAATGGACATGAGAATTGTTTCAGGGCAATATTGAATTCGAGAATTGGTGTGGGGTGCTTAAAGCATGCAGACTTGGAACAGAGCATATTTAAATGGGAGAACACGGGCAGGAATCAGTAAGTCGGAGAAACGTTGTAAAGTGCAGGAAAGTGGCCATTCGATGCAGGGCGACAATAATGAAAAAGCTTTGAGCAGTAAACCATTATGTGGAAGATGTATGTCAGGAAACAGCAAAGCAGGAGAGTTGGGGCAAGGCAATACTCAGTGGGAGAGTTTCTTCAGATCATGACGAAAGGGTGGATTAGTGCAGGATTGGCAATTTGAGAATTTGATGCAGTAAACGCCAAAATTGGAGAATTACAGTAGGGGACCACGACATGGGAGAATCATTGCAGCTACATAGTTAATGGAAGAAGTGGTGCGGAGTGGACCTAAATTAGATATTTGATGCAAGTCACCATGAAAACGTAGAATTAGATTAGGGCTCTCTTAAAAGCGAGATTTGAACTTGGGCATCAGAAAATGAGAGATTCTTACTGGGATATGATGAAATGGCAGAATTAGTATCATTATAAGAAAAAGCAGGTGAATTTACTGTCGGAGTATGAAGAAATGGGAGAATAAGTATAGGGGTATGGTAAATGGGATAATCCGTAAGTGCGAGATGACAAAATTGGTGGGAGTGCCAAAAATATCAGAGAATTAGAGCAGACCACGTCTAAATACGTGAATCGGGGAAGGGAATCAGTGTAAAGGAGAAATGTTGGAAGCAGCAGCAAAATAGGTATTCGGGTCAGAGCACCACGCAATGAAAATAAAAACTGAGCAGGGCACCCATACGTGCAAGAGGTGTACAGGGAATAACCGAAGGGAATGAATTGATACAGGGCATCAAAATTTGTAGAATTCACGCAAGTGCTATTAAATTCGAAGTGGGAGAACTGGGGCTGGATAATATTAAATGGAAGAATTGATGCTTTTCCAGAATTTGTGCAGGATTGATAAATGGGAAAACGTGTGCAGCGTAGTGAAACACTGAATATAAAGATGGAGAATCGCTGCAGAGAAACAGACACTCTGTTCAACTTGTGCATCCCTAATATTTATGAATTTAACAGTGCACCAACGAATGGGACAATAATTGCAAGGAATGACGAAATGGAACCGTAGACAAGCGTTTATCTCAGTAAGAACATTTGGAACTGGGGGTCAGATAATGGGGAAAACGGTTAGGTACAGCAGCGAATGGGAGATTTGTTTCAGGGCAGGAGTAAATCGGAGATTTGGTGCAGTGCAGCAGTAAATGGAGCAGGACATACTGTATTGGAGGATTAAAGGAGGGAACCCATAAATGGGAGAATGCAACTAGGGCACTCCACCGGTTCTCAGACAATATCACCGCTCTCAATGATTTGGAGATGCCACTGTTGGACTGGGGTGAACAAAGTTAAAAATCACACAACACCAGGTTATAGTCCAATAGGTTTAATTGGAAGCACAGTAGCTTTCGGAGCGTCGCGATTTTTAACATAGCTCTGAATGTTTGACAAGTCACTCGCTCAGGACTCAATCACAGACAATAAGGCACGTCTCATCACTGACCCTCCTAAAACGAAGCATTACCCCGCTCCAAACCTCCAAGCATCTCAGAATACTTCAGTACTGCTCCCCACGAACTGCAGTGAAAAGAGCCACTGGCTGTGTCTTAACTCTTTGTTAATAGTTCAGTTCCGCAGTTGCAAAGTGCAACAAGACCAGAAACTAGGGATTTCATACTATTAGAGTGTGAGATCAGAGGCAGTACAAAAGCGCCGTCAAACGGCCAGTATCGTGTGAGTAAGCCCGCACTTTCAGATGGCCAGAACTGAGGAAGTGCACTATTCCTGGAGATTCTGTCTGACACTTTACTGTGAAAGGAGTCAGTCAAATGAGAGGATCAGCACTGCGGTTATTGCAGATCGATAATGAGGGCACTCCTGAAGGAGGACTGCAATTTCACTCCTGAGGCGGTGTCTCGCCGTTAGAGTTGCAGCCTGGGAGAATGCCTCATCATCAGAATGTCAGCCTGTGGCAGTGTCTCACGATCAAAGATCGGCCTGAGACAACGCAGCACCGCCAGAGGGTCAGCGTAAGGCAGTGCCACACGGTCAGATGGTCAGCATGAGGCAGTGCCTCTTTGTCAGAGGGTGGGTCTGAGAGGGCCTCAACGTCAGATGAAGTGCCTCAATGTCAAAGGGGCAGTGTAGCATTAAACAGGAACATTGGTGCAGTGCAGCACTGAATGGGAGACTTGGGCAGTGCAGCACTAAATGGGAGAATGTGGGCAGTGTAGCTCTGAACGGGAGAATTGGGGAACTGTCACTCGAAATGGGAAAACACGGCGAGCACGAAACCAAATAGGGAGAAATGGGACAGAGAATGTTGAATAAGAGAATTGGACTGGGGCACCAGTAAATGTGAAAATTGTATAGGGCAATATTGAGTGGACAACCTCTTCCAGATATCAGGAAATGGGAGAAATGGTATTGTACAACACTGAACTGGAGAATTAATGCAGGGCATCAGTAAATGACCGAATTGGTGCAAGACAGTAATATCTTCAAGACTTGCAGCAAATTGATGAACAGAGGCACCGAATCAAGAAATCGGATAAATGCTAAGGGTTATGATGGAGATTAACTAAAGGAAAAAACGGAACGTCTGGATTCAATTTTAATAAGTTTAAAATCACACAACACCAGGTTATAGTCCAACAGGTTTACTTGGAAGCACACTAGTTTTCGGAGCGACGCTCCTTCATCAGGTGATTGTGGAGGGCTCGATCGTAACACAGAATTTAAAGCAATAATTTGCAGTGTGATGTAACTGAAATTATATATTGAAGAATTGATTGTCTGTTAAGCCTTTCATCTGTTGGAATACAGTGATAATTTCAATTCTTTCATGTGAAAATCACAAAACCCTTTTTTTAATTTGCATTCTCGGGTTAGCTGTTAACAATGGTGATAGCTAGACAATATTACAGAATTTTTGCAGGAAGTGGGAGAAATGGTGCTGGATCATACTCAATGCAGCTGGAGTGCAGTTGCTGACTGAAAGAAGATTTCTGCAGGATTGGTACAATGGTGCACGGAAGTGAAGCTGTATTTGGGAAAATTGTTGTACAAACCACGAGAATGGAAAAAAACTGTGCAGTGGAAGGATTACAGCGAATTGGAGTATGGCACCACTAACTCAGCGAGTCACAGTACGGCACCCCTCGCTAGGAGAATTTCGTTTGATTATCAATACATATGATAATTGTTTCGGATAACATTGAATGGGAGAATTGGTGTGGGGTACTCACAGCATAGAGAATGGGAACAGAGCATGTGTAATGGGAGAACACGGGCAGGGAATGAGTAGGTCAGAGATATGTTATAAAGAGCAGGAAAGTGGAGATTCGATTCTGGCAACACTAAATGAATAGAATTTGAGCATGGCACGATTATGTGGAAGATGTATATAAGGAAGTAACCAAACGGGAGACTTCGAACAAGATAATACTCAATGGGAGAGTTTGTGCAGTTCATTATTAAAGTCAAGATTTGTTCGAGTTTGCCAATTTCGCGATTTTATGCAGAAAAAAAACAAAATTGGAGAACTCTGGCAGTGGACCACCACATGAGAAAATCATTGCAGAGAAATAGTTAATGGAAGAAATGGTGCAGAGTGGAACTAAAGCAGAAAATTCGTGATAGGCACATTTAAATGCAAACATGAGCGTAGGAAACCCTTTAGTGGGATATCTGGACGAGGGCAACAGGAAATTAGATTATTTGTATCGGGATATGAGAAAATGGGAGAATTATTATTGGCAGTTTGAGGACGTGAGAGACATAGAATCGGGGTGTGAGGAAGTGGGATGATGAGTGTAGGGATATGATAAATGGATGAATTGGTGGGCATCAGTAAATAGGGAGATTAGAAAATTGGTGGGAGTGCCAATACATGAGAGAAATGGAACAGAGCACATCAAAATGCAAACTCGGGACAGGGAATCAGTGAAAAATAGAAACCCTGCAAGCATCAGTAAAATAGACAATCGGATCAGTGCACCACGAAATAAAAAATAAATGAGAAGGGCATGTGGAAGAGTTGTATCAGGGTACAACTAAATAGAATGAATTGATGCACGATATCAATAGTTAGGGAATTCAGGCAGGTGCTATTAAATGCTAAATGGAAGAACTGGATCAGGACGATCTTTAATAGGAGAGTTGGTGCAGTTCCATGATTTATGCATGATTGATAATTGGGAGAATTGGTGCAGAGCAGTGAAACACGAAATAGAATCATAGAGACGTGCCCCAAATTACAAATCAAACTTGTCAATGCTTAAAATTTAAGAATTTAACAGCGCACCAAGCAACAGGAGAATCACTGCAAGGGATTACTAAATGGAAGAATTGTGCAAGGGTTTATCTCACTGAGAGAATTTGGAACAGGACATCAGATAATGAGGGGATTGGTGTCCTGTAGCAGAAAATGGGAGATTTGGTGAAGTTTAGCAGTAAACTAGGTAGGAAAATACTGGATGGGAGAATTAGAACAGGGCATTCGAAATGCGAGAATGGAGCGAGCGCACTCCATCAGTTCTCAGACAATGCAACATCAATGTCTCCGTGAAAAGTCAATCCCTCAGGACTGAATCTCAGGCAATAAGACATTTCCCCAATTCTGACCCTCCCAAAAAGGGAGCCCTTCCCCGTACCAACACTGCAACAGTGTTGTAATACCACAGCACTGGTCCCCCCAACCTTCAGTACAAAGTGTCACAGGCTGAATATTGGTGCTGTGTTCGTAATACAGTCCCCTAGTGCCTCAGTGCAGTGAGGCAAAAACGGAGGGCTGCCACACTACAGCAGTGTGAGAAAGGAGGTCTTCCAAAACCTTATTAGTTGGCCAGCAACGA
The DNA here is from genome assembly GCF_037043375.1 of Chiloscyllium plagiosum. NCBI lineage: Eukaryota > Metazoa > Chordata > Chondrichthyes > Orectolobiformes > Hemiscylliidae > Chiloscyllium > Chiloscyllium plagiosum. The sequence continues at coordinate 137,573 of NW_028270287.1, read as the reverse complement.
ATGTTAAGCACACTCCTGCCAGATGGCCAAAACCAAAGAAGTGCCCCATTCCTTGTTATATGATTGCCGCTAGAGAATTAAAGGAGATCCTCACGATGAGAGTTCAGCACTGTGGGTATTGCAGCTCGAGGATAAGGATTCTCCTGTTGAAGGACGGCAATTTCAGTCCTGAGGCAATGACTCACCACCAGAACCTCATTCTGATGCACTGCCTCACCGTCAGAGAGTCAGCTTAAGGCTGACTACAGGCCTCACCGTTAAAGTGTCAGCCAGAGGCAGTGCCTCTTTGTCAGAGAGTCAGACTGAGACCGTGTCTCATCGTCACAGTGTAACCCTGAGGCAGTGCCACACCGTCAGACGACATTTGACAATGTCAAAAAGGCAGTGTAGCACTAAACGGGAGAACTGGGGCAGTGTAGCAGAAAATGGGAGAGTTGGGCCAGTGTCGCTCCAAATGGGAAAACAAGGGAAGTACAAATCTGAGTGGGAGAATTGGGGAAGGACAACACTGAATTGGAGATTTAGCTTGTGCACCAGTAAATCTGAGAATTGGTACTGGGAGTCACTGATTGGAGAACCTCTTACAGAAGTCAGTAAATGGGAGAATTAGTATTGCAGTACCCTGAACTGGAGAACAGGCACAGGGCATCATAAAATGAAAGAATTGGGACTTTATCTTCGTGAATTAGAGGACATTGGAGTACATGGTATGTGAATCTGGGCATAGGACAAATGTTACAAAGGAGTAATGATGGAGATTCAATAAAGGGAACAACTGACCGTCCAGGTTTAATTTTAATCAATCTGTTCTGATGTATTATGACACACCGTGTTTGAGCAGTGCACCCCTCACTAGGAGAATTGGGTTGGGGCATGAGTGAATATGAGAATTGGTTTACGGAGAGAGATTTAGTGTGGGGTGCAAATAACATAGAGAACTACAACAGACCATATGTGAACGAGAGAACTCGGGCAGAGAATCAGTATGTAGGAGAATGTTGGAAAGAGCCGGAAAGTGGAGATTCGTTACAGGGCACCACTATATGAAAATAATTTTGGCAGGCTACCGTTATGTGGAAGATATATACCAGGAAACAACCAAATGGGAGAGCTGGGGAACGACAACACCCAATGTGCAAGTTTGTTTCGTTCATGACGAGAAGGAGCATTTGTGCAGGTTTGCAGATTTGCTGCAGAAAACACCAAAAATGGAGAAATCCAGCAGTGGACCACTATATGGGGGAATGATTGTAGAGACATAAGTCATAGAAGAATTGGTGTAGCGTGCATCTAAATTAGAGAATTCGTGTTGAGAGAATTAAATTAGGGAACCCCAAAATGGGAAATTTGGTGTAGGGCATCAAAAAATGAGAGAATTCGTGTAAGGGTAACTGGAACCTGAGGGGAACCAGTATCCTTGGGGGGAGGTTTGCTAGTGTTCTTGGGGGGGGGGGGGGGCTGGGCGGGGTTAAACTAACTCTGCAGGGGCATGGGAACCCAGATTGTAGCTTCAGGGTGCAGGGCCTGGAGTGTAGGGAGGTTAGGAACATGGCATCAATTTCCAAGGAGGGTGCCTGTAAACAGGGAAGTGGCTTGAAGTGTGTATACTTCAATGCAAGAAGTATACGAAATAAGGTAGGTGAACTTGCAGCGTGGGTTGGTACCTGGGACTTCGATGTTGTGGCTATTACGGAGACATGGCTAGAACAGGGACAGGATTGGCTGTTGCAGGTTCCGGGATTTAAATGTTTTAGTAGGGTCAGAGGTGGGGGTAAAAGAGGGGTAGGTGTGGCGTTGCTTGTCAAAGATAGTATTACAGCGGTGGAAAGGACGATGGATGAGGACTTGCCATCTGAGGTAGTTTGGGCTGAGGTTAGGAATAGGAAAGGTGAGGTCACCCTGTTAGGAGTCTTTTACAGGCCTCCTAATAGTCCTAGAATCATTGAAGAAAGGATTGGGAAGGTGATTCAGGAGATGAGTGACAGTAATAGGGTGGTTGTTATGGGGGACTTTAACTTTCCTGATATTGATTGGGAAAGCTATAGCTCAAGTTCGTTAGATGGGTCAGTGTTTGTTCAATGTGTGCAGGAGAGTTTCCTGACACAATATGTAGACAGGCCAACAAGAGGTGAGGCCATACTGGATTTGGTTCTGGGTAACGAACCAGGCCAGGTGTTAGAATTAGAGGTAGGTGAGCACTTTGGGGATAGTGACCATAATTCGGTGATTTTTACACTCGTGATGGAGAGGGAAAAGTGTGTACTACAGGGCAAGAGTTATAGCTGGGGTAAGGGAAATTATGATGCGGTGAGGCATGACTTAGGATGTGTGGCTTGGAAAAGTAGACTCCAAGGCAAGAGTGTAAATGATATGTGGAACTTGTTCAAGGGGCAACTATTGAGTGTCCTTGATAATTATGTACCTGTCAGGCAGGAAGGAAACGGTCGTGCGAGGGAGCCGTGGTTTAATAAGGAATTGGAATCCCTTGTGAAATGGAAGAGGGCGGCCTATCTCAAGATGAGACGTGAAGGTTCAATTGGGGCGATTGAGAGTTATAGGGTAGCCAGGAAGGACCTGAAGAGATTGCTAAGAGCAGCAAGGAGGGGACATGAAAGGTCCTTGGTCGATAGGATTAGGGAAAACCCTAAGGCTTTCTATAGGTATGTTAGGAATAAAAGAATGACTAGGGTAGGAATAGGTCCAGTCAAGGATAGTAGTGGGAAGTTGCGTGTGGAGGCGGAAGAGATTGGGGAGACACTGAATGAATACTTTTCTTCAGTATTTACTCAGGAACAGGGCATTGTTGTCGATGAGAATACTGAGTCACAAATAAGTAGAATGGATGGCTTTGAGGTATGTAGAGAAGAGGTGTTGGAAATCCTGGAAAAGGTGAAAATAGATAAGTCCCCTGGGCCTGATGGCATTTATCCTAGGATTCTCTGGGAAGCAAGGGAGGAGATTGCAGAGCCATTGGCCTTGACTTTTATGTCCTCTTTGTCTACAGGAGTAGTGCCAGAAGACTGGAGGATAGCAAATGTGGTTCCCTTGTTCAAAAAGGGGAGTAGGGATAACCCTAGTAACTATAGGCCGGTGAGTCTCACTTCTGTTGTGGGCAAAGTCTTAGAGAGAATTGTAAGGGATAGGATTTATGCACATCTGGATAGGAATAATGTGATCAAGGATAGTCAGCATGGTTTTGTGAAGGGCAAGTCGTGTCTCACAAACCTTATTGAATTCTTTGAAAAGGTGACGAAGGAGGTTGATGAGGGGAAAGCGGTAGATGTGGTATATATGGATTTTAGTAAGGCGTTTGATAAGGTTCCCCATGGTAGGTTACTACAGAAAATACGGAGATATGGCATTGAGGGTGAGTTGGAGGTTTGGATTAGGAATTGGCTGGATGGAAGAAGACAGAGGGTAGTAGTTGATGGCAAAGTTTCTTCATGGAGTGACATCACTAGCGGTGTTCCGCAAGGATCTGTTTTGGGACCATTGCTGTTTGTCATTTTTATAAATGACCTGGAAGAGGGGTTAGAAAGTTGGGTGAGCAAGTTTGCAGATGATACGAAAGTCGGAGGAGTTGTTGACAGTGAGGAAGGATGTGGCAGGATATAGAGAAGCTGCAGAGCTGGGCAGAAAGGTGGCAGATGGAATTCAATGTAGCTAAGTGTGAGGTGATTCACTTTGGGAAGAATAACAAAAAGATGGGGTACTGGGCTAATGGTCGGATACTTGGTAGTGTGGATGAGCAGAGGGATCTTGGTGTCCATGTACACAGATCTCTGAAAGTTGCCACCCAGGTAAATAGTGCGGTGAGGAAGACATATGGCGTACTGGCTTTTATTGGTAGAGGAATTGAGTTCCGGAGTCCTGAGGTCATGATGCAGTTGTATAAGACTCTGGTGCGGCCGCATCTGGAATATTGTGTGCAGTTTTGGTCGCCATACTATAGGAAGGATGTGGAGGCATTGGAACGGGTGCAGAGGAGGTTTACCAGGATGTTTCCTGGTATGGAAGGAAAATCGTATGAGGAAAGACTGAGGCACTTGGGGCTGTTTTCACTAGAGAAAAGAATGTTTAGGGGTGACTTGATTGAGGTGTACAAGATGATTAGGGGGTTAGATAGGGTAGACAGTATGAACCTTTTCCCACGTATGGAGTCGGGTATTACAAGGGGGCATAGCTTTAAATTAAGGGGGGTAGATATAGGACTGATGTTAGGGGTAGGTTCTTCACTCAGCGAGTCGTAAGTTCATGGAATGCCCTGCCAGTAACAGTGGTGGACTCTCCCTCTTTATGGGCATTAAAGCGGGCATTGGATAGGTATATGGAGGATAGTGGGTTAGTGTAGTTTAGGTGGGCTTGGATCGGCGCAACATCGAGGGCCCAGGGGCCTGTACTGCGCTGTATTCTTCTATGTTCTATGTTCTATGTATATGGAATCGGAAGAATTATTATTGTCCTATGAGGAAGTGGGAGAATTAGTATTCGGGTATGAGGGAATAGGAAAACTGCATGGAGTTACCAGGAAATGGGCGAATGGATTTGCATCATTTATGGGGAGATTAGAAAATTATTGGAAGTAGCAACATGTTATAGAATTGGAGCAGTTCATATCTTCATGGGAGAATCGGTCCAGGGAATCAGTGACAACAGGAAATGTTGGAAGCATCAGAAAGTTAGAGATTTGGATTAGTGCACCACGATATGAAAACAAAAATGAGCAGGGCACCCCGATGTGGAAAAGAAAAATTAAATGGAATGAACTGATACAGGAGGTCAATAATTGGAGAATTCAGGTTGTTGCTAGTAAATTGTAAATGGGAGAACTGGGGCATGTTAATACACAATGGGATAGTTGATGCGGCTTCAGGATTTGTGTAGGATTGATAAATGGGAGAGTTGATTCAGGGCAGTGAAACCCTCAATAGAATCATAGAAATGTGTTGCACAGAAACAGCCCATTCGTTCCACCTTATCCATGCCTACATTTAAGAATCCAACAGACCAGCAATGAATTACAGAGTCATTGCAAAGAATGATGAAATAGAGGAATCGGGTAAGTGTTTATCTCAGTAACAACAGTGCATCAGATAATGTGGTAATTGGTGAAGTATCGCAGTAACTGGGAGAAATTGTACAGTGTATCATTAAATGGATGAGAGAATTAGAGGAGCGCACCCCTAAGTGGGAGAATGAGGCTAGGGCACTCTCCCACTTCTCAGATAATCCCACAGCACTGACCTTGTGACAACCCGCTGGCTCAGGAGTGAACCTCAGACAATAAGACACTTCCACACTTCTGACCCTGCAAAACGGAAGCACTCTTCCGTACCTACTTCCAAAATTTTCTGAATACTCCCCGTGAGTCCTGCTCCCCGTGAGTACATTCCAAATAGCCACTGGCTGAATATTAATCCTTTGGTCCTAATGCATTCCCCGAATGCCTCATTGCAATGAGGCCAGAACTGAGGGCTGCCACACGAGTGGAGGTTGAGGACAGCTGTAGTACAGAAGCTCTGTCTGAAGACCAGAACCGACTGACTAACACCCTCCTAGCAGATAGCCAGAACCGAGGAAGTGCCCCATGCCTGGAGATCTTGTCTGGCATTACATAATTAAAGTAGACCCTCACATTGAGAGAATCACCACTGTGGGTATTGCAGCTCGATGATTAGCGCACTCCTGACCGAACACTGCAATGTTAGTCCTGAAGCAATGACCCTTTGTCAGATGATCAGCCTGAGGCAGTGACTTACCATCAAACGAGGTATGTCAATGTCAAATGAGCAGTGGTTCATCAAACTCGAATAGTACGCCATGCAGAACTAAATGGGAAAATTTGGGCAGTATCGCTCGAAAGAGGTGAATTGGACAGTGTTTCACAAATTGGGAGAGTTGGCGCAGTGTAGCATTAAACGGGAGACTGAGGGCAGAGTAGAACTAAATGGGACAATCGGGGCAGTGTGGCAATAACTGGGAGTTTTGGAACAGAGTAGCAGTAAACGGGAGATTTGTGGCGGTGTATATCTTAAAGGGAGATTTGGAGATGCGTCACACTAAATTGGAGATACGGGATAGTGTTGCACTAAATTCGAGATTTGGGGGAGTATAGATCTGAAAGGGAGAGCTGGGACGGTGAAGCTCGAAATGGGAGAATTGGGATAGTGTAGTACTAATCGGGGAACTGTAGCAGTGTAGAACATTGGTAGAATTGGGGCAGTGCAATGCAAAATGGGGGAGTTGGAGGCGTGTAGTACTAAGTGGGAGAATTGGTGCAATGTAGTACAAAGAAATCTTCGTACAAGTGCAGATTCATAGCACAGTAGAAATGGAGTTACAGGTACCGAGAACAGTGAGAAGGTGATCATTTTGCTTGCTTGCATTGTTCAGTCCATTGTGCTTCGAAGTTCGGCGGTCATTGCGGCTGTACAATACATTGCCGCGTCCAGTTTTCGAATACTGCATGCATTTCTGTTGACCCTGCAACCTATCGGATGTTGTGAATATTGAAATTTCACATGTAAGCTTTACAAGGATGGCGCACCGACTGGAGGATGTGAGCTAGAGGTAGGGGCTGAATAGATTCAGGCACTTTCCCCGAAAAATGGGATGCTGAGAGGTGACCTTGTGGAAGTTTTTGAAGTCATGTGGGATGTGTAGGATAAATAGAAAAGGTCTTTTCTCGGACTTGGGGGAGCCCAAGACTTCAGGGCATATGTGCACAATGATATGGGAAAGATTTTAAAGGGACATAAGGTTTTTTTTTCACACAGATGGAGATGCGTGCATGGAATAAGCTGTCAGAGAAAGTGTTCACGAGAGCTGGATGTACCTAGCTTGCCTATCGCCCCTCCACTCGCTTATATTTTACAGCTGTAATGTGATATAAAGGAATGATGATGGATGCAATGTCATTCGGCAGCCTGTCTGTCTTTTCCTCAGTTTCATTTCCCACATGGCTGAGATTTCTGAGCACAAATTAGTATCAGTGAGTATATGAGGTCACGAGTCCAGAGGTTCATCTGATTGTACAAATCCATTCATTCAGATTGTTGACTGAATGAGCCGGACATTCTCACAGTGCTTAGACACTTGAATATGTGAACTGTTCCAAAACATGTTTGAGGATTTTTGATTCTTATTCCGGTATAGAAACGACATACAGCATTCGATGAGGCCTGTCAGAGGCGACTTTGTGATATATTTCGCAGAGAGCATAGAGAAGCAATTCGATGTTCACTGTGATACCAGTAAATGAGGGATCTCCTTGACACTGAATAGGTCTGCCTTCACACAGAATGCAAATGCGGTACTACTTTTACAGAAAGGATAGGTGCACGGTCACTGCACTCTCAAACAGGATGGTCATCAGTACTGTACACATTGGCGGATGTTGAGGACCAGGGTGGAGAGAAGCTTCGAGCACTTAACCGAAATTCTATTCCTTTCAGCACTACAGCAGATATGGGCGAGCAAGTTCAAAGTAGATCATGTTGTCCAGGGTTATTGACATTAATGAAAAACAAAGAAAATCACTTAAAATTGCTGAGGAAATATTTACAAGGATGTTGATATGTCTGGAATAGGATGGCCAACGGTGCGGCAGACATGTATACACAGAGCAATTAATTGGAACTGTATTTCGTTTCAACACGGCAGCAGTTTCGAGGGGCAAAATTCCAAAAACAACGTTTGCTGATGGGAACTACAAGAAAGCCCGAGGCACGACAGACCTTAAATCTGTCGTAAGTAACAAGGGGACACCAATGTTTCTGCCTGAATCTGACACGGGCCACTTTTGCATAGAAGGCAAACTGATAAATCTCCTCTGCAGAAAAAAAGCGGCATTGCCGACTTCACTCTTAAAATAATGAATACAGGTTTTGGAAACATGCTTGCATATGCAGGATGAAGAAAATGGGAAATCTGACAAAATCGTTCACAGCAATTTATTGAATTTGCATTCCCTCTCGCGCCAACAGTCGACATGTTCGGCAACATCGTGAGCAAGGTTTGCTGACAAGAACTGAAAGCAATAAGCTCAGCCACGTTAACACTCGCTTTTTTCTCAACGGCTATTTGAAGCAGCGATCCATTCCGTGAGAGCTGAACATGATAATCACGACTTCATACAAACACAGTGGGGCCACAGCCTCGATCGAGTTGTCCCCCAGCAGGGATGGTTTTGCTGAAGAGGGATCGGAATGTCAATGCGGGACTGAAATGGAGCTCGGACAAGCACAGAAATGGTGTAACAGTTGTACATATTGTGGATGGAGCCGGATTCAGATCGTCGCTGTGAAAGAGATGGATTACGTGTTACAGTGAGAATACTGGAGAATGGATTTGAGAACTACATGATCGATTAGCAGAGCAAGGTACAGGGGCTGAAAGACCTAACCATGCGACGATATCTTACTGTCTGTGGCCTCTGCTATTTGGAGAGATAGAAACAGATTTAACTGTTTGACTCAATGACCTCCAGTCAGAACTTGGCAGTTTGACAGATGGCACAAGTCTGAAACAAATCTAGACATTAAATTCCAGTGGCAATCATTGAGAAAGTGCAAGAAACCATTCAGTGTTTCTTGCACTTTCTCAATAATTGCCACTAGACTCACATCTGTTCCCCCATTCTCTTGTATGTTTGGGTATAACTCATGTCTTCCATTGTGAAGACTGGCACAATGTAATTTTTCAGTTCCTCAAATATTTCCTTGTTCCGCACTACTGTCTGTCAAGTGTCATTTTCCAGTGGCCTATTGTCCACTTCTACCTCTCTTTTGCGTTTATATGAATAAAGAAACAACTGTAGTCTTCCTTTATATTAGCAGTTAGCTTACATTTAATCTTCTCCCTCCTCATTGGTTTTGTTATTGCCCTTTGTGCGTCTTTGTGAGATTCCCAATCCTCTGATAACCCACTGCCCTTCACTAATTATATGTTTTCTCTTTTGCGTTTGTGCAATCGATGACTTCCTGAGTCAGTCATAGTTGCCTCAACCACCCTGCACCATACCTCAATTTACACAGGAGGTGTCTCTGATGTGTCTGCTAAATTACGCTCAGACTGTCCTGCCATTGCATTTCCACTTTCCTGCTTTCTTGCTAGGCTCCTTTCTCACCAATTTCATCCAACTTCTACCTCATGCCTCTGCAATTGCCTTTATTCAACTTTACTACCGTTACCTCTGATTGTATATTCTCCTTCTCAAATTGCAGAGTAAATTCAATCATGTTATCACCACCGCGTCCTAAGGGTTCCTTCATCTTAATCTCCCTTGTCACGTCTGCCTCATTGCACAACTCTAAATCAAGTATTGCATGTTCCCTACTTGGCTCCACCACAAGCTGCTCCAAAAATCCATCGCGTCGACATTCCACAATTGAATTGAATTCAATTGAATTTATTGTCACGTGCACTGAGGCACAGTGAAAAGCTTTATCTTGCGATCAATACAAACAGATCTCAGTGTTAAGTAGAATAGATGTATAAATAATATGTAAACATATACTAGGTTGGCCTTTGTGGTTGTCCGGTCCGAGTTCACCACTCGCTGTAGACATCTCCGGTCTTGAATGGTACAGGTGCCATACCAGGTACTGATACATCCAGACATGATAATCTCAATTGCGCACCTATAAATGTATTCGCAGTGGTGATTTAAGTGATCATCGATTTTTTAAAAAAAATTCGAACTCCTGGAGCGAGATACCATCATCAGACATATATCCCTCTGCAGTCCCTGTCCACCATCCACAGGGATCATTCCCTGCAGGAAACTCTGTTGCACTCTGCCTTCACTCCCAACATCTGAACCAACTGTCCCCATGGAGTCTTCCCTCTGCATCACTGATTTTGTGACACATAAATGCATACAGCCTAAAAACCCGAGCAGGAATAGGCTGTCCGGCCCTTCAAGCCAATTCTGCTGTTCAATGACATCATTGCCGATCTTTTTAAAGACTCAAATACACTTACGCGCCCTCTCACTGCATCCCTTATTCATTTATTGTTCAAAGGAAGTATCGCTCTTAAACAAAATTGTTGCACGAGCGTCAATTTCTTCACTGGGCAAGGTATTCCATATATGAACATCCGTCTGTGTGATGAAGGTCCTTCTGAACTCAGTCCTAAATCTGCTCGCTCTAATCCTGTGGCTATGCCGTCCTGTCCGAATTTCACCCACAAGTGGAAGCATTCTTTATAATCCTCTCTAATCTATTCTGTTCAATGTTTTATGTTTCAGTAAGATTGCCCTTCATTTTTCTAAATTCCAAAGAATATAATCCTAATGTATGCAGTGTCTCTTTATAGGCTAACCCCCTCAACTCCAGAATGAACCCAGTGAAACTCCTGTGCACCCCTTCCTCCACCAGTGCCAGTATGTTCGTTCTCACGTAAGAGGACCAAAAGTGCACACAGTACACCAAGGATGGCGTCACCAGCATCTTGTACAGCTGCAACATAACATCTCTGTTTGAACCTTCATGAACGTACGTTATATCTGACCAATTTCTATCGCGATGCCCTGCTATTTATTCCTTGATAATACACTCAAGCATCTTCCCCACTGCAGAACTTAAGCTAACTGATCAAAAATTCCCAATGTTTTATCCATCACCATTTTTAAACAGTGGTGTCACACTAGCTGTTTTCCAACCTGCTGGGACTGCCACGCAGCTTAGTGAATTTGAAAATTGCCACTAGTGCACTTGCTTTTTCTCCTGCCATCTCCTTTAATACCCTAAGATGCATTCCATCACGGCCAGGAGACTTGTCCATCCTCAGCTCCATTAGCTTGCCGAACACTACCTCTTCTGTCATCATGTTTGTTTCCAGGTCCTCACCTACATTTGTTTCTTTGTCACTTACTGGCATGTTATTAGTATCCTCCACTGTGAAGACGGACACAAAATACCCGTTCAATGCCTCGGCCATTTCATCACATCAAATAACTAAGTGCCCCTTCTCATCCTCAAAATTACCAATCTTTATTTTAGCCACTCTTTTTTCATTTTATATTTATATAGGAACTTTTGCTATCCGTCTTTGTATTCTTTACGAGTTATTTTTCCTCGTCGTTAATGTTTTCCCAATCTGCCAGTTTCATGCTGTTCTTGGCCGTTTGGTATGCCTTCTCTTTCACTTTGATAGCCTCCCTTATTTCCTCACACACGCAGGCAGATTACCCCTTTTCTCACAGTCCTTCCTTTTCACTGAGCAATTCCACAAAAAAAAAATCTTGGATGGAAGTCCTCCACTGCTCGATATCTGTCCCACCATATAACCTTTGTCTACTTTAGCCAGATGCTTTCTCGTTCTATTGTTGTGCCCCTGCACATGCACAGGACCCGGGTATTCGATTTTATCTTCAAACTCCCCATCTGAATTCTAAGTTCTGCCATACTGTGGTCACTCGTTCCAAGAGGATCCCTAACTATGCGATGATTAATTATTTCTGTTCCATTACACAGGACCAGATCGAGGATTGCTTCATCTCTCGTCGGTTCCATTGCATTCTGTTCAAGGAAACTATCACGGGTACACTCAAAGAACTCCTCCTCAAAGGTACTGAGACTGAGCTGCTTCGACCAAGCTACATGTAGATTAAAATCCCTAATGATAATAGCCGACCCATGTTTACAGGCATTGCTGAGTTCTTTGTTTATTGCCTTCACCAATGTGATGTTATTTTTACTGCCCGAGAGACTGCACCTATCAGTGACGTTTTCTTCAGAGAATTTCTACTTTCCAAGCAAATTAATTCAAACTCATCTCCATCAAACTTATAGCGTCTCTCCACACTGCCCTGATGTCGGCCTTGTATAACAGAGAGACACCATCTTCTTTACACTGCTGCCTGACCTTCCAAGTAATCTCGTACTCCTGAATATGAATTTGCAGTCGTGGCCATCCTTTTGACGTATCTCTCTAATGTCTATTAAATCATTTTCATTCGTGTTGATTTGTGCCATTAGCTCTTCGACCATGTTACAAATGCGACGAGCATTCAGGTGAAGTGCTTTTTTGTTAGGTTTCTTGTCCTTATGATTTCTGTAATAATATCTCGTTTTGCTTGTTGTCTCTCCTCACCTATCCATTGACGTCTTCTCTCCTCTGTTTCCAATGGCCCAACACGCCTTCCAGGTGAAGCAACACATGAACTGCACTTTACGGAATCCACTCCACTGCAATCACTGCTAGCAATGTGGTTTCCACTATTTTGGGAAACGAAGTTTGGACTAGGTCACCACACTGCAGAACATCTAAGTTCTGTATTCAAGAAGAGTTACAGCAAACCTCACCGCTGGAAGCACACCACCTCAGTTTCTATTTGGGGAGTCTGCAGCCCTCCAGGCCTCATATCAATTTATGTTTTTAGAGCCTGAACTCTCCCTTGTCCTATCCCCCTATCCCAAACGCCATGCCTTGTTGTCACATGGCCTTCCATAACATTTTAACTGGAAAACGCTGTTTTCAGCCTTTGCCCCTATAAACTGTTTAGCTTTGATACCCAATGGCACATTATTACAGTAACAGTCCTCTACATATGGTTCGCCACTGACAGTCTTCATTAACAGGTATTCACCTTGCCAGCCAGATCATCATCCATTCCTTTGTCCAACTGTTCTTCTCTCTATTTGAACTCTATCCCTACCTATCGCTTACACCTTTTCCTCCCCCAACCCCCACTATTTCTTCTGCAGATAGACCAACATTTTCCAAGCTATCGTCAGTTCAGAGGAATGGCCACTGGAATCGAAATGTTAACTCGGATTTCTTTTTTTAGATGCTGAGTTTTTCCAGCAGCATCTGGTTTTGGTCTGGTTAGAGTCGGATACTGTGAATATTCGAGGAAGAATGACTGTGCATGCCCTGATAGAAGAATGATACCGCGCTTGTGCAATGATCCCCTGCACAGAATACAAAACTCTGTTCCTGTGGAAAAGTTCTCTTGTGGGTAGTTCTGAATACAAGGTGAGCAATCGGCATGAACTTCTTCGGTCGATGAAAACAGCAATCATTTCTGCCACAGTTCTCTCCTGGATGTGATGAACAGCAGAAAGAAAAGCAACCCTCGTGTCATATGTGAACGTATTGGAGTCCACGCAGGAGGTATAATCAAGTGACAGTTTTTTTTTCCAGATAGAAAACGCTTTCTCACTGTAACAATCTGCCATTGGGTATCAAAGCTAAACAGTTTATAGGCGCAAAGGCTGAAAATAGCGCTTTCCAGTTAAAATGCGTGAATGTGTTCCCTCCAGTGTGACAGTACAGTTGTGTACAGTTGTAAATAGAATAACTGGATGAATCACTTTACACATTCAGCTGGCTAACAGTCCTTCTGTGGGAAGACATCTGTATACAATGCAGGAAGGTGCACTGAGAAGTTCTTGATCAGTTTCATCTAAGGACTGAGACAATACTGGAGGTTTTGAAAGTCTTAAACGTGGACAAATCCCCAGCTCGGAGTGAAGTTATATCTCACGTTGCTCTGTGAGACAAAGGAGCAATTTTAGGGTTTCGGACCAATGTTACACATTCCTCTTAAAATGGACTGCGCCCTGGGGACTGCCGCTGTGGGAATGTCCAGGGATACGGGCACAGACCCAGTAGCTGGTCTGGTTGACCTTTGGGCACAAATGTGGGTCATGTCAAGGAAAATGCTCATCCACGGCTCACGGTGGATTAAGTGCTCTGTTTTGTGTGCCCTGTTACCGATCAGTGGTGGTGTACAGGTCAGACCAAGAGTGATTATCCCGATGGTTGTAGCGAGCAGCTGGATCCCTCTGTGGTGTCTGGAGCTGTATCCTGATCTGCTTGGTTGTCCTTCTGTGGAGGCGGAACCCTCTTTCACTGGGTCGCATTCTGATCTCCCTTGGAGCTTGACAGCTGGCACCGTCGTCAGACAGATCAATAGTGGTCCTTTCCATCTCGGGGAGAGAGAATCTTTCGGCAGGGACTGTCTCCTTACACAGTGCCCAGTTTAAACTGGTGAGGTCGTTCCTATCGTGGAGTGGACATGGCAGATTATTTTTGTTTGCTTTTCTTTTGTTGTACCCCCACATTATCGTCTAACTGCGGTAGTGCTTATTTTTTCCCCAGCACCCATGTTGTGTGTGTGCAGGTTTGATACACAGTAAAAGATTGAAGGTGCACGAATCTTTATTCCGTTTCCACCAGCAGGAAGATAAGAAGCACCCAAATACATCGTAGGTTGCAAATCTTGGTTTAAAGCGATCCTTCTACTAATGGCTTGAACGTAATCACAGATAATTTCCTGTGTTAAGAGCAGCGCTGTGTCATTGCTAGTTTTGGGGGTACGTTGGCTGTGGGCATGGGTCGTTCCATTAGCACTTCAAATGTTGTCACTTCCGGCGCTCGGTTTCCCTGTCCACTTACTGTGTGAAGCACCAATGGCCGGCCGTCTGGCCAAGCCAGTCCTGTGTTCCGAGTGATTTGGGGGAATGTGGTTTTGAGGGTGCTTTTCATTCTCTCCAATATTCCTGATGACTAGGGGGTTGTACAGAATGTGGTATCTCCTGGGTATCCCGAGGGTGTCATAGTCAGCAGTAATGAGCTTCGCAGTCATATGGGCCCCATCCTCCGTATGTTTCTAAGCGCCCTGGGATATAAAACTCTTGAAATAACGTCCTGCAGGATACACTTTATCACTGCTCTGGCGTCATTTTTTTGATGGGGAATGAGTCTACCCATTTTGAAAACATGTCGACAATAACTAGGTCAAATTTTTATTCCTCCTTCTGAGGCGTGAGGGCAAGGTCAATTTGAAGGTGGGTGAATGGACCATCAGGAACTGGAATGTAGTCACGTTTGGCCATCGGCTTCCCTGCATTTTTCGGTCGACAGATGAGGCACTGTGACAGCAGAGCTTAGGCAGCTTCAGCGACTCCCGCTGCATACCAGGAATGGCTGACAGCATTTGCCTGTGTGTTCGAATACGTGTACCACCAGGTGCAGGTGGGCTTTCAGTTAAATGATGCAGCGGTGGGCAAGAACCTGTAAGAACGGTGATTGTATGGCACCAATGCGGGTCCATGCGGCCCTCTCTTCTGGCGTGGCGTTTGCTGTGCTGTTGGGACTGCATCGAGAGAGTCAGAGGACTCTGGATGTTTCACCACCGTGGGGGTCTGCAGGACATAAGTGGCAATGAGTAGTGCAGATTCCCGTGTGGCTGCATCAGCTGAGGCATTTGCTTGGTTGACGGGATCGGTGGCATGGTTATTGGCGTCACATTTTATAATGCAACAGCTTCGGGTGAATGTTGGCAACGAGTGCAGCATGTTGGCGTGGTCTCCCTTCAAAGCTGATGAACATCCTTTGTTTCAATATTGTGCCAAAGTCATGAACGACCCCAAAGGCACATCTGGAGTCTGTGTAGATATTGGCTGTCCTGCCCTGTGCCAAGAGGCAGACTCTGGTGAGAGCAAAGAACTCTGCCGCCTGTGTGGACACCCCATCTGGTAATGCAGCTGATTCGAGAGTGGTGATGGGGGTGCAAATGGCTTGGCCTGCTATTGTGTATTTGTCTGATGGCCGGAAGGAAGAGCCGCTGGTGAAAACAATCTGGTCCGGGTTTTCTCAGACTGATCAGGACACCTGCTGAACCAGGCGAAAGTGAGGACTGCAGATGTTGGAGATTAGAGTCAAGATGAGAAAGGTGCTGAAAAACACAGCAGTTAAGACAGCTTCCGAGAAGCACGAAAATGAACGTTTCTGGCAAGATCCCTTTGTCAGGACTGCTGAACCAGGTCCAAGAAATTGTGGTTGTCTGCAGAATCATGTTAGGTGAGCGGAATTAGAGTGGTGGGGTTCAAAGTTAGGGCGCGGTGTAGGGAAAGGTATGCCTAGATCACAATTCAACTTCATGACCAGTTCTCTGAGTTGCAGTAAAATGTTGGATTGTTGCTGAATTAAGCAGCAGGGAGAGTGACACTGGGACCAAAAAAGTACACGGGTGATCTGGCACAATGGAGGTGGCCTTATCCGCTGTTATTGTGGCTGCTTCCACCGTGCACAAACATGCCGGCATTCTGCTCATAACAGATGGTAACTCAGCATTATAAAATGCAACTGGGCGACGGAGATCCCCATGAAGCTGTGTTAAAATGCGAACACTTCTGACTTGGTTACATAAAGATAGAAGCCCTGTGAGTAATCTGGGACTCCCAGAGCAGGAGTGAGGATCAGTTGTTGCCTCAGTTCAGTGAATGCCCGTTGCATTTCGGTTGTCCACTTCACTTTGGCTGGCTGTTTAGGGGAAACTGCCTCCCACAGAAGTGCATCAATAGCACAATGGACAGGAATCCAGGGCCTGCATTAGTTTAACAGCCCCAGAAATACTTGCAGCTGTCTGTCTGTGACAGGTCGGGGAATCTGGGCGATGACAGACAATTGCTCCATGGACAGTGCTCTGAGGCCATAGCAAAGATCGCACTCCAGATATTAGACATTTTGCTGAGACAACTGCATTTTCTTGATAAACACCCTATGCCCATCCTGTGCAAGACTGCAGTGCAAGGCCACCATAAACTACTTGCATGCAGTAGCGGAGGTGGAAGCCAATAGCAAGCCATCCGCATATTGGAGGAAGGTGCTGAGCATGGTAGGTGAAGGGTGGACAGGGTGAGGAATAAAGCAGCAGCATAAACTGTGGGACTCTCCGAATACCATTAGGAAAAACCGGTCTATGTATTTTCGCAGCCGCCATATGTAAAAACATAAAGGTTCAGGGGGCAACTTAAAGGAGAATGAGGCTGAGCAAAGGTCGATTACAAGAATATCAGCTGGAGGAGGCGGGGATACTGGTCAGGATAGCATTTGTGTCCGGGACTACTGGGAAGCAGGGAACAACAATGGCATTGACAGCCCTAAGATTTTGCACAAAACACCATTTTTGTGATCTTCCAAGCTTTGGGATAGGTAAGAAGGGAGTGTTGCAAAGACTGGTTGTGGGCAGGAGGAATCCTTGTTGAAAAGGTGATTCCATAACTAGTTTGATTCCCAATACTGCTGCCGGTGAATCGGGTATTGTTGTATTGATGGCAGGATTGTTCCCTGTCTGAGAGTAATTGTATGTTGTTTGGGAGGACAATAGCTGGCCTGCATAGTTCTATTGCTGTGCCTACAGTCATTATGGGAGATCACCTAATAAGAGTTGGCTCTCCGAGGAAGAGGCAGCGTCTTTGCCTTGTTTTGTAAAAGTAGTTTGTAGGAATGCGGGATCACAGCGCACACACAACTCTCCATTCCCAATCAGTGCAAGCTCTACGAATGGGTCTGTGTCTTGCCCAGACGGTGTGAAATGTATTGTTGGTTGTGCTACACGCCCTATCATGGTTGTGAGATCTTTGGGGTGCTGTGTATTCTTAACTATGAAGGGTATTTGCAGGCCAGTGCAGCCTGCTCTGCGCTGAGTTGCACGTCTGCTGCAACACCCCGTGGTCTGAAAAAGTATCTGCCAGTGATGGTTAGTGGGGAGTTGAGCTCCAGATGTGAGTCCATGAGTGGAGGATATGTTGATGCTGAAACCGGGGGGGGGGGGGGGGGGAGGGGATGGGGAGGTGAAAGCTGGGCAGTGAAATTGACATACAAAACGGCTTGGCAACAGCACCCACCAGATAATGGGTAGAGGATGAAGGGGTAGTTGATATGCAGGAGCAGAGACGGTCAGGAAAGACGAGTGTAGTTTCTGGCGGGCACAACCAGGCGCTTGAGCCATATACTAATCTTACAACTGACAGCAGGGGAATTCCAGACTGCTCTTGCAAACATCCTGGAGCCTTAGTGCACCGCCACTTCCCAGAATGTGCTGAAAAGAGAGAAAGAAAGAATACAAAAAGAATGGGCCATGAAAAGTGAATTTCACCAACCACATTCTTGATTAGATTACCTTTCCCTTCCGCCGTCTCCAGGACAGAAATGAAGGTATTGGTAGAAATGTAAGAACATATGACATCGAAATTCATTGGAATCATTTTCCCATTCACCAAAACAGAAAATAATGGCTAGTAGAGTCACTATAGAACTTTGTTTCACTACAGCGATGAAATAATGGTCTCTCTTCGGTTCCAGTGAAAACTCAACTTGTCTGGAACAAAACAGCAGCAGTAGAGATGCTTGAACCTACGATTTATCGTGTGGGCGGCGAGCACGATCATGACAACATGAACACTGATCCCTTTGAGAGAGTCTGCACTCTCCCACACCGCAGTTAATTCTTCAAGTAGCAAACCCACCAGTTCTGGGTTTTCTTTGTTTGCTTTGAACACGCTAGTTAAACATGCTGTAGCTTTGTTGTTGGCCCACAGAAATGGCAGTGGTGGGATTGGAAGCGACGCCCCCTTAGAGACTGGAACCTGGTTCCAGCGCCTTCGACCGCTCGGCCACGGTAACACCCGAAAGCGTGCCAACTATATTCATACATTTTCAATTGTGCTCCTGCAAAATAATAGAAGTAAACTCACAGGGAAAGCATTCCGTGATCCCTGTCCTTCTCGCATCGCAGCTCGGATATGCCCGACTACAAGATCAATTTCGCAACAGATAAAGGTAGCCCATCAATCCACACAAAAATCAATGGAAAGCTGAATCTATCTTCTGAGTCTCTTTTCAGCTACAAATGTATATGCGAGTGTGAGAATGCATGTTTTGATTTGATAAAATAGCCATGACATTACTGGAATGTCGATTCTTGCTTTAGGAAATGATTTCACCCATTGGTCGAAACAGAACAACTTTCACATTAACACGGAACATGAAATACACTGGACTTCAGAAAAAATGCACATAAGTGAGTATGCCGAGTTCCACATCATACCGTGCAGCATAGTTTCAGTCACCGGGACTATTTTGCAGAATCAGTGTCCCAAAGAATGTTTTCTACCTGAAAAGCCGCGGTAGCAGTCCAATCCGAGAAGATAGATCACAATGTCAGCATGCTCATACCTCGGTGGCAGTATGATTTGGCACTTTCCTTGTCTGTTACATTAACCGTGCAACTTGCTGCAGAGATGTCTTCACCAGGACATGAGCGACATGGCTGCCAGCTGAGTTGGAACCCTGTGTGGGAATCGATGGGAAGCGACTCAGTAAATTTTACGAAATTCCATGGTGCTTATTATAGATGCAGTGTCTGTTCACGTCAATCTAAAAGGCAGTTTCTGAACATAGCAACAGAAGTCAAAAGGTGATTACCCCACTCCCCACTCCAGAAGATGTCAAAGAGGTGCTAAATGTACGTGAGTGCTCTTTATTCTCGATGTAAAAAGCTCTCCCGCCTGAGTCACCTTCATGTCTCTAATTGTTGAGTGAATCACAATGGAAGAGTTTCATCAGAGGTGCAACTGCCTCACTTTGTTATCCGGCTTCCCCCCTCCCCTCTGCCACTCACTCCCCGTTTACACTTTCCTGCTTTCTGTGATTTTAAGAAAACCAAATAGATGCAATGCCATTCGGTAACCTGTCTGTTATTTCCGCAGTCTCAGTACCAACATGACTTAGATCTCGGGGCGCACCTTAATATGAGTGACGCTATGACAGCACAAGTCCAGAGGTTCCTCTGAAACTGTAAATTCATTCATTGCTTTGCTGACGGAATGAGCCGCTAACGTGCGAAAGCATGATTCAGGACTTCTGGTGCTAACTCTAGCACATTGAATAACGGCAGACAGCTTCAAAATGAGACCTTTCAGAGACGACTTTGGGGTATATTTGACAGATAGGCTACATTATGAATCCATGGTGCACCGTGACACCAGCACATCAGCTTTCTCCTTGGCTTTGGAAAGGACCATCTGCGCAAGGAATGCAAATGCGTCACTGCTTTTTGTGGCAGGATTAGAACGCGGGAACTACACTCTTAAACGGAATGGCGTATGTTCAGAAGCAGGTTGGAGAAACACTTAACAACGTTTCGCCCAGTACTTAAAATGGAATTGCATTATTTTTCACCCTGAGAGTCGATTTGCGCGAGTAAACTCAAAGCTGATGGGAAAGCAAACAGGAAATCTCCGTTCTCGTCCATCAAGCAACGTCGTGTTGCTTGCACCCGCTTTCAAGGATTACTATTAGCGGGGCTAGCCATCACTGGCTGTGGCGCAATAGTTTAGTCTATTCGACTGTTCAACGGAAAGGTAGCATTGTTAAACACTGCAGAACGGAAAGACTTCCTTACTTTTGTCACGACTGACCATACTTCGTGAGATAGTCCCGGATCCTCAGTTGAGGATTTTTGCTGCTGGCAGTTATCTCACAAACCGTGTTATCTCGAAATGTATTGAGCGAATTGCAAAACAGAGAGCAGTTAACACGGAACACAAACAAAACTGGCATTCCTCATGCATTTTCAGACACAGAGATGCATGAATGCTAAATGTGAGATATTCCGAGGGCATGAGTTATAAAGCAATCTCACAACTAACAACAGGGCAATTCCAACTTATTCTTTCAAACATACTGGAGCCTTAGTGAACCACCACTTCCCAGAAAGTGCTGAAAAGAGAGAAAGAATGAACACAATAAGAATAGGCCATAGAAAGTCAATTTCATCAATCACAGTCTCGATTAGATTAGCTTTCCCTTCCGCCATCCCCAGGACAGAAAAGAAGGAATAGAGAGGAATTTAAGAACATATGACATCGCAATTCATTGGAAACATTTTCCCTTGCGCCAGAACACCAAATAATGGCGAGAAGAGTCACTGCAGGACTTTGTTTCACAACAACAATAAAAAACAGTCTCTCTTCAATTCCAGTGAAAACTCAACTTGCCTGGAACGAAACAGCAGCAAGAGAGCTGCTTGAGCCCGCGATTTACCGTGTGGAAGGCGAAGACGTCATGACAACACGGAGACTGACCCCTTGGAGAAATTCTGTACTCTCCCACACTGCAGTTTACTCTCCAAAAGAGACAGACCCGCAGTTGTCCTTTGACCACGGCACTTGAACACGCTGCAGCTGATGTGACGGAAATTGCAGCAGTGGGATTCAAACCTCCACCACCTGCCACATTGGAACCTGAATCCTGCGGCTGAGGCTGCTTGGCCACGCTACAGAGCCCTGACCTTCTCTGAGTAATGAAGGGAGCTGTGTCTGATCCGCAGGACACCCTGCAGGATTATCAGGTAGCGACTTCCTCCCTGTGACCTGTACGTGCCGGCTAAGATTCTGTTGTGCAGATGTGTCCCGGCTTTGCCAATATCACCGTTGTTTAACTCCCTACATTCTGTTGGTCTAACTGTGATTCCACTCAGAATCAAAAATGTGTCACAAACCATCTGAGCTGTGCTGGCTCTCCACAGAGATAAATGTGTTTCTCTTTTGGTATCATTCTCTTGCCTTCTCCCTGTAACTCTCCGCACGTTTACTTTCAACATAAACATAAAACTGTTTTTAAATAACTCGATTGAAACTGCGTCTTTGTCAATGTCAGGCAATGCATTACAGATCCTAACCACTCCCTATGTGAGAACGGTTCTCCTCATGTACATTTTTTTACGTTTACTAATGACTTTAAATATCTGCCGAATCATTCTCGACCCTTTCAGGCGTGGGGAGCATTCTCCCTTCCTTATTTCCTCTGTCTATCCCACTCATGTCTTGGAAAGGTTTAACAAGGCCAGCTTTCGACCTTCTACTCTCCATGTAAAACTGTCCCAATTTTCCCAATAACCTTTATTATTGATATTCCTCAGATACCAGACCATTCCCATCAACTTGTTCAGCGCTGTTTCCAATCCTTTCCCGTCCCCACTTCCGAAATGTTCAAACCCAGAACTGTGCAAACATCAAGATGGTGGAATTATTCAGAGTGAGATTGTGTGGGTGAACATCCTGAAACACTTGTTTCACTTTTACCGCATGTGGTACTTTGCCATGCCCACTACAATGACACTTATTACCCCAGAACTCGACGTTATTTCAAGGGGTGCAACTTCATGATTTACACCTTATTTTTATCAAACAGTTGATAGGACGACCGGGCAAAGTGAAATCAAACAACCAAGGCTCGATGGCGACATGAAGTAAGAAATTCTCACATGTCAGTATTAACTCAAGCTACGAAGCGACGATCATGCCCCTAAACACGTGACATTCTTACGTTTCCAACACCAAACCAGCTCAAAGTCGCTCAGAACTAACTACATTTCACTTTGCTCTCGGATTTCTAAGCTCCAAAGAGTTTCAAGAATATCGCCTTCTTATTCCGTCTCCTTGTTGACGGGACAGTGCTGTTTATCCCTTCCGCTTGGACTCCATCGGCAGAGTTTTCAGCTATTTCCCTCCAATGGCAGGCAGTGTGAGGGGAGGCAAGCGTGGATGTGCCCTCAAGCTCGCTCTGATCGGCACAGCCAGTTCCATCAAGTGCTGGAAATCTGCAAGTTTGTTTGGAAACTTCCTGAAAATATCGTTTATCTGAGAGTTGTCTGTTGGGAAAGACAGAATGTTCTCCGGATTCTCTGCCATCAGTTAAATTCATGTGAGGGCATTTTTGTGCAGCCTGTTTGCTGTTCAGACTCCATCTTCACACAACAATCCTGTAGGAAGGTTTTTGTAACAGTGACATTATTTTCTACACTGCAATCGGGCAGCAGTTAACACCTGAGCCCCAACTGTCCCAAATGAAGAAAATGCGAATGAAACCCTCAGTTTCATCCCCACAGTCCTGAGCTGCGGGGCTGCAGACAGTCTAACGCAGAAGAGAAGGTTAAGATGAAACACTGTTTCACCATCAGCCACTCTGTCCCAGAGACAGGAAGATGGACAACATTAACGTGTGACGTCACTCATACGTTGACTGAAGCTGGTCAACGTATGAGTCCTGGGCGAATCTCTGTAGCTTGTATATCTCTGTGGTTATTCATAATTGGCGATCTATGTCCTAATAATATGGTATTGTGTCAGTGTCATAATGCTGTCTCCAACAAGTTGATCCAATTGTCACTCACGACTTTTCATTTCACGGGAAGGACACTGCTGTGTGAACCAGCGTAAGGACTGACTACAGGGCGTCATGCGCATAGAGCAGTCTACAACTGATATATCTCACCTTCACCAGTTTATTCCCAGCTCTGGCAAATGATTTTGTGAATCAGATCAGAGCGGACCGACAGACAACAGAAAAAGAGCGTCCAGACCTTCACAAGTGTGTTTCCTCACATGTGTAAATTTGGCGGGTGTATCATAACGAAACGTTCATTTCAGATACATTGAGTGAAAGGAAGTGGAAAGTGGAACAACATGCAATACGTAGAATAGAGCTATGTTATCGAGGAACACGAACGGGTCAGTACACACACTGACACCTGGAATTGTCAACGAGCAGAGGATGTTTTCAATCCATTAATTTCCGAGTAATGTGCCCAATAGGCTCCCGCTGGGCCGCTCTGTTAGCGCTGACCACAGCAGTTTCCCACAGTCTTCAGCTTTTCGTCTGGGGTGTGGCATGGCAATCAGTGTCGTGGGAGAGAATTGTGAACGTGCTCTTCAGCTCCATATCAAAAACAGGTTTGGGGATCGGGGAGGCGGCATGAAGGAGTAGGAGTTATGCAAATTGTGGAAAGCTGTACAAAAGGGAGTTCGCGATGCACAGGAACCCATTTTCTTTTGGGAACCTTGTGCAAATAACGCCATCTGAAATAGATGAAACATTCTGAAGCAGAACTACAGGGAAAGAGAGTATCTCTCCCAGTCATCGGGAACTGTGTCTGTGTCCTCCTCAAAGTTACAGCAAGGCCTCTGCTGTCTGAATCAGCATGGAATGTTACTGCAGCATATCCTGTCGCTCAGGCACACTGCACCTGATGTGTATAAACTTTATCACGTTACCACAAGCTCAGAGAATAAATTTCAAAGCTCAAATCATCACAGAGTGACAGGGAACAGAAGATACCGTTTCAGACCATTCTCTTAACACCCCTCAGAGCACAGTCTTGACCAGTGCATGTTCGCAACATTTTCAATCTTAGTCTGTGTGACAACAAAAGCAGGAACCAGGAACTGTTTATCTCGCTTCTTAAAACAGGCGTGAAAATTTTGCAGAGCATAGATACATCTATCTGCTGTTAGTCAAAAGATGAAAAGGAGACTATAGTTCACAGAGTATGGTCAGCCCTCTGGGTTATGAGTTCATCATGCTCCAACTGTGACGCTCTGCTCAGAGGATTTGAGCACAAACAAAGGAATGACTGAGTGACAAAATCTGTTGAAACCGATTCTGTGAGGAATTGAATGCCATGGAATGAAAAGCCCCTTGAGAGAGGGATATAACATTTTCTGTGAAGGGATTTTTTTCCAGACTGGAGGAGAGTACGCAGTGTTGTTTCCATAGGTGAATATCAGGATAGATAGATTGAAACAGCGTCGATTGTTATTGTACGGAGCCCTGTCGCTTTGACACACTGAACATTTAGTGCAATGGCGAAAAGCACGGACCTTTTGTGTAGAGAGGACAACTTCAAAATCTTTAATGAGGCAAAATGCACAAATGAGCGAAACTACAAAGCAACAACAGAAACTGGCGTTGCGTGACGAGGTAAACCCCCTCTGCTGATGAAAACCATCAAAACAGAAAGGATTCGTCCGTGTTGTCTTCTGTTAAAATTCAATAGGCAAAGAATTTCCAAAAAATCATTATTTAAAGATAAAAATAACATTATATTTTGATATTTGAAACAGAATAATCAACTTACATTTACTTTCAACGCCTTTCTCTAAACTGGTATTTAACCTTCTCCTCTACAATACCTTCCCCAAACCAGATTTCATTAACATTTACAAAAAAATTACAATTCAAAACCAGTCAGTTGTCGAATCTTTTCTTTGTATCTTCCTCTGTAGATTTATTTCTCCAGGTCGGTGTTGATGCATTTCTTCTATGCAATCTATTTTTCCAGATGGGCACCTCTTGAAGATTTTACTAACACCTTACAACTGTTGGTCTTTTATCTGCTCTCTTTGCTGTTCTTTGCCGCCCTGGGTAACTGTTAAAAATGTCCGATATTTGTCCCACAAAACGTTGGATCGTTTCATTGGTTTTAACATTGTAAAAATAACAAATTGTAACTTGATTGGGGCATAATTTAAACTGATTGGCCAAATTCGTATTTTGTTTGTATCCATGTAACACAGCTCTTAGTTGTTTTGACCAAATGTTATGTTGATACCTTGTTCTGGACTCCTTGTGCTAGCCAGACATTTCAGCGCCATTAAAAGAACATTATACCCACAACGTCATTACACTGGCATTTGCCAAGACAATCTATGTCGCTCAACATCGCTCTCTGTCAATCTCATGTGCCTGAGATTTGAACAATCTCTGGTATGTTCAACAAAACTGCACTATTCTCATAATCTCAGATTTAACACACTGCTTATGTATGTCTGACAATATTAGTTGATTCCTCACTGTGTTACTTCAGCACATGTTCAGAAGAAATAACAATAAGAACAACAATCACCTATGTGACTGCGATTTGAGCCAATGTTGCTGCAGCCAACCGATTCAGCTGGAAATGAAATCGCCCTCATCTTTACTGTACAGGTAATCAGATTGCATAGCACAGTGGTAAGTTTTCATGAGTTGAATTGGACCCAGCATCATTCCTCAGGACGAAATTTAATGCTATATAAAGACATGATGAATTACACGTGGTTTGGGGGGTGGAATATCGTTAGGAAGGATATGGTCAGAGTTCCCTCGATATAAAATCGTTCGAGATGACGGAAATGAGATTTCCTGGGAGATAAAGCCACGAGAAAATAAAAGAAGGGGTTTAAAGGGATGGGGGAATAGATGAGGAATCACGCAATACAAATCGGGAATAACTGAGTTGTGTCCTAATGGAGGTTTTCCAGCGGGTGTGAGGTTGCTAAGGGTAACTAGGAGGGAACTTCCCTCGTTCAGGTGAGTGTATGACGTTAGAGCTTCAAAACCAGCAAGGAGCGACAAAGACGTTGACAGCAGGAGCGAATTTAACAGGGACAAGGATTCTGGAGTGCCTGGATGAGAAGGCAAATGTGACACACTCGCGAATTAGTTAACGTTTATCAGAAAGAAATAGCATAATACCTGCAACTGAACATGTTAAATGTAAGAAGAGCTAGTGGTGTTGAAAGGTGTAGCAGCTGGTTCTCCATGAACTACTACAGATTGTAAATGTGCTGAGCTGTTTGTTTTAGCTTTGCATGAAATGGAAGCCGGTTATCTCAGTCCGCTGATGAACTGGTGTATGGTATGGAGTGAGACAAACAATGTGGGATTAATTGTCGCACTGTCTCAGGGTGCCAGAAGGATCATCCTATCCTCTGCTCACGTGATCTGTAATACAATGTGACTCTGGTGAGTAGGAATACACCTGTCGATGTCAAGCATCATTATCATTGCCATTTATTGCCTTGAACATTTGGTCACAATGACCAGGACCGGGACTGAGTCCTTTTAATATTCACTGACTTAATTGGACAGAGAAAAATGTTGTGCAAAATAGACTTGATTGAAAACTGGGTTTCCGTGGTTCTCTGCGTTGTTTACAGAAAATGTTACATTATCGCTATCACAGGGCTTCTCATTCGGTTGGCTTAAATTTGGCACTGCACTTGATTCAAAGAAGGATGACGGGGGGAGAAGGGTGACGGGGAGGGAAGGCGACGGGAGGGGGAAGGTGATAGCGGGGGAAGCATGGGTGTGTACGAGCAGGGAAGGGAAGAGTGTGTGTAAGAGGGAGCATGAAGAATGAAAGCAAAAATAGAGCATAGCAGGGTCTGAGTGATGTTTGTGAGGTAGGCTACACATACGAGTGGAATAAATTAACAGCAAATACGTCAGGGATCTGCAGTGACGAAGCTCTCATTTGACCATAACTAGAAGAAATAACAATAATCTGTCACAGAGAGTTAAAATACTCATTATTAAAGGTAGCGCAGGTTGGATATTGGCAAAGAGATTGTCATGGAGGACAGGGATTCAGATCCACAGTGAAGAGATCACACCAGGGCCTAACCAATGAACCACAGCAAAGCAAGTTAACTACTAAATTATAGATGAAAGTTCAAAAATATTCACCTCTGAATCAATGTCGTTGTACTTCAATGTAAACTCTCTAGCTGGAGCTTGGAGCTGAGAAGTTAGCACAGAACGTGCACCAGAGAAACGCTTCAGTTTTCATTCCTTCCACTACTCTGCAAAATGAGATGACAAAAGAAACATGTTGAGAGACATTCAGAATAAACAAATGTATCTCTTGGCTTGTGTATTAAACATCCACCTGTTAAAGGTGTTTCCAAAATCGACCACCATCAGTTCAGGATGGGAATTTCCAACTTGATTTGAGAGATCTACTATTTTAATGACAAGATTATGTTGTAGAGATTATTTGAGAGATGCATCCAATTTTAAGATGTTTTTCTAACCGCCAATTTTGTTCTTCCAAAGATTATTTGGATAGCAGAAGATTGGAATTCAGGAAAGAGAAAATTATTAATGAACAGATTCAATCTTCTGTGTGAATCTCCTCAATGGCGGAGTAGCTACCCAGCATTCTCCACGGGGATGAATACTCTCTATACTCACTACAGGGAGGGCGGTGCAGCCGCAGTGCTGTGTTTGGCTCCGTGTGAAATGGCGAGACGCGCTTTTCCAGACGGTAAGGCTGCAGAAGCTGGAGAGAGGGATTCAGACCGAGAATAAACCCTTCCAGCGAGAAGCGAAAACCTTTAAAATAACTTGTGGCTAAGTGTTTTACAGTTCCGAGGTGACCAGCCGCCATCTTGGCCGGAAATGTGGACGTATGCGCAGAGGGATGCGTGACGTCACTGGGCGGGGCCTAAGGGAGATTCATGCAGATGCTGAAAATCTGAGACGAGAGTCATAGAGATGTACGGCATGGAAACAGAGCCTTCGGTCCAGCCCATTCATACCGACCAGATATCCCAACCCAATCTAGTCCCACCTGCCAGCTACCGGCCTGTATCCCACCAAACCCTTCCTATTCATACACCCATCCAAATGTCTTTTAAATGTTGCAATTGTACCAGCCTCCACCATTTCCTCTGGCAGCTCATTCCATACATGTATCACTCTGTGCGTGAAAGAATTGCCCCTTGGGTCTCTTTTATATATTTGCCCTCTCACCCTAAACCTCTTCCCTCTAGTTCTGGACTGCCCCACCCCAGGGAAAAAAAACTTTGTCTATTTATCCTTTTCATGCCCCTAATGATTTTGGAAAACCTCTGTAAGGTCACCCCTCAACCTCCGTCACTCCAGGGAAAACAGCCCTAGCCTGTTCAGCTTCTCCATATAGCTCAAATCCTCCAATCCTGGCAACATCTTTGTAAATCGTTTCTGAACCTGTTCAAGTTTCGCAACATCTTTCCAATAGGAAGAGACCAGAATTGCACACAATATTCCAACAGTCGCCTAACTCATATCATCTTTAGCTGCAACATGACCTCCCAACTCCTGTACTCAATACTCTGACCGATAAAGGAAAGCATACCAAACGCCTTCTTCACTATCCTATTGACCTGCGACTCCACTTTCAAGGAGCCATGAATCTGCACTCCAAGGTCTCTTTGTTCATCAACACTCCCTTGGACCTTATCATTAAGTGTATAAGTCCATCTAAGATTTGTTTTCCCAAAATCCAGAACCTTGCATTTTTCTGAATTAAACTCCATCTGCTATTTCTCAGCCCATTGGCCCACCTGGTCAAGATCCTGTTGTAATCTGAGGTAACTTTCTTCTCTGTCCACTACACCTCCAATTTTGGTGTCATCAGCAAACTTACTAACTGTACCTCTTATGATCACATCCAAATCAAATCAGAAAGTGCTGGAGGAAGTGACCAGGTCAGGCAGGAGATAAGGACAGAGAAGCAGAGTGAACCATTCCAGTCCTGTGTGCATCTCCTTCAGAACCCATTGCCCGGGTGGTGCAGTGTCCTGGGCGATAGCTTTATAGCAGCTTCACCCTCAGGTGATCTTTGAAACAAAAGCAGTCTACTTGAATCCCTGGATATTTTTGCAGGTGACATTTTTAACCAACCTGTTCAGACGTGCCATGTCCCACTTGTGAAATAGGTGGGCCTTGAGAAGCCAGGCCTTGTTAGTTCGAGGGGAGTTCCTCAGGGTGGAGTCTCAGGGTCAACCAACTTCAGCTGCTTTGTCAATAAATTTCCCTTCAGAAGCAAGGTTGTTGGTTGACAATTGGACAATATTCAGCATCATTTTCAACTGCTCAGATACTGATGTAGTGCATATCCATATGTTCAGGTTATAAGGTTGCCCGCTGAGATGGTAGGTTTGTTCTAATTGAGAACAATCTTACAACCTGAACCTCAACGTCGCTAAAAAACCGCATATCCATATGTAGCAAGACCTGGCCAGGATCTAAAATCTGCACAAGTGGCAAGTACCAGCCGTATCACATCCGTGCCTGGCAAAGCCACGGATGTGATACGGCTGGAACAAGAGAATATCCGAGTATCCCTTGTTGACAATCCACAACAATATCATTGTTGAATCCTCCATGAGCAGCATTCCGGGGGTGTAATATTGACCAGAAGCTGAACAGGACTAACTATATAACTACAGTTGATACAAGATCAGGGCAGATGCAAAACGTCTTGCAGCGCTCAACTCACCTCCTGACTGCCCACCTTACAAGACGTAAGTCAGGTGTGATACAGAATCCTCCCCACTTGCCTGGTTGAATGCTGCTTCAGCGACACAAGAACCTTATCAACATGTGGGACAAAACAGCACTCTTAATTGCCAACAACCTTCATCATTGTCTTTCTTCCCCATTGCTGTACAGTAGCAGCAAAGGGGATTATCTCTTGTGTAACATCCTTCTGGATATGGGATAGTGCTGTCCACCAGTTGGCAAGGTACATCCCACAACAGATGTGCACCTCAGGACACACATTGTCTCATGTATGTTGGAACAACAACCTGATTTATTCAGGAAGGTCCCTTTTGTCTTTTGATGGGGCTTTTTGCATCTTTTGATATGATTGGATCATTTGTTTGGGAGGAGGTATAGAGTAGAGGGAGGATGTCTTTCTGAAATTGGATTTGTTTGTTCTGAGTTTTTACTCTGTATGCACCACGATAATATTTGAAAATCATTTCACAGAGAAATAGACTGAAAGAATTGAAGATTAGTTAGTCAAATCAAACATGACATAAAGATCCAACAGAGTCACTTGATTCATTTGGACATAAAGTGAAGGTGTTTATCTGGTATGTCTGGAAGCAAAGATTTCAAAAAAAATTGTGAGTAGTAAAGTGCAAACACACAGACGCACACAGACGCACACACTGACAGAGATGCACACAGACACACACACACACAACAGTGTGTGTTCCACTGAACAGACTGCAGAAATTATTTATCATTATCCAGTTAACATTCTTTAAAAGTCCACAGACAGAGAAGCCATAAATATGTTGTGTTTATGGGAAAGGATTCAACACATTATCCAACTTGGAGATATGTGAGGAGATCAGCACCATGGAAATATCTGGATTGTGAGAAGGATTGCAAATCCCCAGACCAGCTGGAGACTCATCAAAACAGACATTCTGTGGAGAGATAGTTCATCTGTTCTATGTGTGGGAAGGGATTTACTCAGTCATCCAGCTTCATGTAACACCAGTGGGTTCACACTGACAAGAGACCTTTCCCCGACTGTGGGGGGAAAAAAACTGTAAGATGTGTAAAGGTCTTAAATTCAATGGTCATAATTTCACACCTTAACCTCCTTCCACCTATTGCATTCCCAACGCCACTCCCCCAAGTCCCTCCTCCCTACCTTTTATCTTAGCCTGCTTGGCACACTAATCTCCTTCCTGAAGAAGGTCTTATGACGGGAACGTCGATTCTCCTGTTCCTTTGATGCTGCCTGACCTGCTGCGCTTTTCCAGCAACACATTTTTCAGCTCTGAACTCCGGCATCTGCAGTCCTCACTTTCTGCTCGTTGATTTTAACCTACTGCGAATCCTCTTGCAAGGATGCCTTCCTTGGAGAAGCTCTCCTCCTCCCTCTACAAGGATCTCAGCAAGTCCCTCTCTAACTGCACCCCCCCAGATCATCTCCTCTGCCCTGAAGCTCTTCAGCCAGGTCCTCAATCAGCAACACCACGCCTGGAGTAAGAACGCCTCATCTTCCGCCTAGGAACCCTCCAACCACAAGGGATGAATGCAGATTTCTCAAGCTTTTTCATTTTCCCTCCCCCGGCCTTATTTCAGTCCCAACCCTCAGACTCAGCACCGCCTTCTTGACCTGCAATCTTCTTCCCAACCTCTCCGCCCCACCCCCTCTCCGGCCTAACACCCTCACCTTAACCTCCTTCCACCTATCGCATTCCCAACGCCACTCCCCCAAGTCCCTCCTCCCTACCTTTTATCTTAGCCTGCTTGGCACACTAATCTCCTTCCTGAAGAAGGGCTTATGACCGAAACGTCGATTCTCCTGTTCCTTTGATGCTGCCTGACCTGCTGCGCTTTTCCAGCAACAAATGTTTCAGCCAGAATTTAACATCAACCTGTTCCCATGGGGGAGAAGGTATTCAGCTGTTCCATGTGTGGGAAGGTATTAACTTGGGGATCCAGCCTAATGTCAGACAAACGCCTTCATCATCGGGAGAGAAGTGTTGTCTGCTCTGTTTGGCAAGGAATAAACTTCCCAGTTCAGCCTAATGTCAACCGTTGAGTTGACACTGGAGAGAGACCAATCATCTGCTCTGTGTGTGAGAAGGGATTTATTAAATCAGCAAAGCTTCAAATACATGAGCGTGGCCATACTGGAGAGAGAGAGAGAGAGAGAGAGAGAGAGAGAGAGAGAGAGAGAGAGAGAGAGAGAGAGAGAGAGAGAGAGAGAGAAACTGTACGCCTGCACGGATGTAGGAAGGGATTCATTTAGTCATCTGTACTCAGTGAGCACCAGCACATTCACACCTTTTACCTGCTCCTTGTGTGGGAAGCGGTTCACTCGGTTCTCCAATCTCAGCAGCTATGGCTTTGTTCACATCAATGAGAGAACATGTAAATGCTCAGACTGTGAGAAGAGCTTTATGAGTAGCAATGATTTGACGAAACATCAACGAACACATTGTGGGAAGAGGCTGTTAACCTGCACTGTATGTAGCAAGGGATTCAATTATTCATCCCCACATGTGACACTCCAGTTAGGGGGGATCAGTTTAGCTAAGTTGGCTGCATTGTTGGTTTACAGAGGGGTGTGATGCAAACAGCGTGGTTTCAATTCCCATTACCAGTTTGAGGTTACCATGAAGGACTCTTCTTCTCAAATTCTTCGTTTGCCTGAGGTCTGGGCCCTCTGGTCAAATCATCATGAGTTGCTTCTCTCTGTAATGAAGAGAGCAGCCCCTGTGGTCTGGTAAGACTATGGTGACACACACATTCCAGTGGGGTAACGTGATCGTATTCTGCTGTTATTGCATCCAGAACTGGACTATGTTTATTTGGTCAGTAATAGTTTACTTCATTGGATGTGAATTATCTCTTTAACTTAACTGGTGTTTAATTGTTCAGGTATCAATCACATCAAAAACACAGTTTTTCCCCCTGATTTCTCTCCGGTGAGATGAGATCGATAGATATCAATTTCCTGCCCTGTATTGGGATCTTATATTCATTGCAAAGGCTTGATTTGTATTTATAAATGTATTTTCACACATTCAGGATTTCTGAATATGCTTCATAGCAACTGAAGTCCTTGTGCGGTGCAGTCACTGTTGTGGGAGCTAAAGCACTGTACATCTCTGCGGTTCTATTTAGGGCTCTGCTTCCCTGTACCAATTCTCCCATTTACCAATCCCGTACAAATCCGGGAACTGCACCAACTCACCCATTGAGGTTATCCTGCCCCAGTCCTCCCACTTAGAATTTAATGAGTTCTCCAATTATTGTTGCCCTGCACCAATTCCTTCCATTTAGTTGTTCCCTGACACACATCTTCAGCGTACGGTTGCCCTGCAGATTTGTTTTTCATTCAGTAATGCACTGAATTGAGTCTCCAATTTACTAATACTTTTTATTGAATCCCTGGCCCGTATTCCCCAATTTAAACATGTTCTGCTCCAATTTTCCAATATATTGGCACTCCCACCAATTTTTTAATTAATGGCACTGTGCACCGAATCTCCCATTTATTGATTCCCACCAAACCTCCCATTTACTCATACCCTGTACTAATTCTTCCATTTACTGATGCCTGAGCCCGATTCTAACATTTAAGGGTGCGCAACTCTAATTCTCCCATTTACTGTTGTCACGCACTAATTCTCTAATTTAGCTCCACTGTGGACCAGGTTCTCATTTACTGATGGTCCGCACGAATTCTCCAATTCAGTGTTGCTTAGCACCATTTCCCCCAATCACTGACGTCCTGAACAAGTTCTCCACTCAGTTTTGCCTTTCACCAATTCTCATATTGACTGATGCCTTCGCCCAAATTTCACCAAATCTCCCATTTATTTATATCCCTGTACTAATTCTTCTATTTACTGATTCTACCATTTAAGGGTGCGCTACTCTAATTCTCCCATTCACTGTTGTCATGCACCAATTCTCTGTTGTCATGCACCAATATAGCTCCACTGTGCACCAGATCTCTCATTTACTGATACCCCACACCAGTTCTCCAAATTAGTGTTGCTTAACACCATTGCCCCCCAATTACTGATGTCCTGAATGAGTTCTCCACTCAGTTGTGCCTTATACCAGTTCTCAGATTGACTGATGCCCTCGCCCAATTTAAGAGAGCCCTACTCTAAATCTCCCAAAAGGTAATGTCCTGCCCCAATTCTCCCATTAGTGCTGAACGGCACTAATGCACCCATTATCTGATGCCCTGCTGCCCTAAAATTCTCACATTTTGATAAGCCCTTTTACAATTTTTGCATTTCGTAGTTTCTTGCAATGATTTTCCAGTTTAGTGGAGAACTGCCAGAATTCTTAAATTTAGGCGTGGACAAGTTGGACGAAAGGGTCTGTTTCCGTCCTGTACATCTCTAAGTCTGTAATTAGTGCTCCACTTCCCTGCACCAATTCTCCCATTTACCAATCCTGCACTAATTCGGGAATTTCACTAACTCTCCCATTGAGGTTATCCTGCCCCAGTCCTCCCACTTAGAATTTAATGGCACCGACATGAATTCTCCAATTATTGTTTCCCTGCATCAATTCCTTCCATTTAATTGTTCCCTGACACACATCTTCCACGTACGGGTGCTCTGCTGAATTGTTTTCATTTAGTGATGCACTGAACTGAATCTCCAATTTATCAATGCTTGCAACATTTCTTCTTTTTATTGATTCCTTGGCCCCTATTTCCCAATTTAGACACGCTCTGCTCCAATTTGCCAATATATTGGCACTCCCAGCAATTTTCTAATTAACTGCACTGTGCACCAGATCTCCCATTTATTGTTTACATCAAATCACCCATTTACTCATATCCCTGTACTAATTCTTCCATTTACTGATGCCCGAGCCCGATTCTACCAATTAAGGGTGCGCTACTCTAATTCCCCCATTTACTGTTGCCATGCACCAATTGTTTAATTTAGCTCCACAGTACTCCAAGTCTCTCATTTACTGATGGCCCGCACCAATTCTCCAATTCATCGTCACATAGCACCATTTCCCCCAAGCAATGTGCACTAGTTCTTCCATTCAGTATTTCCCTGCAACAATTCTCCCATTTAGTCGTCCGCTGACAGAATTATCTATTCTTGTTCTGCTCCAGGTATATTCCAAGTGTAAACAGCACCAGTGCCAAACTTTTGTAATCAGGAATAGATTCTTGTTGTACTTTTGAGAGTGGTGTCATAATTTCAAATTTGTACGTTGCGGCAGTAGAATTACCATTTGGGTAGAGAACTGGCTCGAAGGTAGAAGACAGAGGGTGGTGGGGGAGGGTTGCTTTTCAGACTGGCGGCCTGTGACCAGCGATGTGCCACAAGGATCGGTGCTGGGTCCATTGTTGTTTTGTCATTTATATCAATGATTTGAATGTGACCATAGGACGAATGGATAGTAAGTTTGCAGATGACAGTAAAATTGGAGGTGTGGAGGACAGTGAAGATGGTTACTGCAGAGGACAACGGGATCTTGATCAGATGGGCCAATGGGCTGAGGAGTGGCAGATGGAGATTAATTTCGATAAATGGGAGGTGCTGCATTTTGGAAAGGCAAAAGAGAGCAGGATATATACATTGAATGACAAGGTACTAGGGATGTTGCTAAACACATAGACCTGGAGTGCAGCTTTATAGATCGTTGAAGGTGGACTAATATTTCGTTAGGATACTGAAGAAGGCGTTTTTCATTTTTGCCTTTATTGCTCAGTTAATTGTGGAAAGGTGTTGGGAGGTCATGTTGAGGTATTGGTTGACCACTTTTGGTATATAGTGTGTAATTCTGAACTCCCTCCTATAAGAAGGGTGTCGTGAATCTTGAGAGGGTTCAGAAAACATTTACAAGGATGTTGCCAAGGTTGGACCGTTTGTGCTGAAGGGTAAGACTGTCTAGGTTGAGGCTATTATCCCTGGAGCATCAGTGGCTGAGTGTTAACCTCACAGAGGTTCACAAAATCATGAAGGAACTCAATAGGGTGAAAAGGCAAGGTGATTTCCATGTGGTGCGGGAGTCCAGAAGCAGATGGCATATGTTAAAGTTGACAGGGGAAACTAAAAGGGACCGAAGAGGAACATTTTTCACGCAGAGGGCACTGTGTGCATGAGCCGCCAGAGGACGTAGTGGAGGCTGGTACAATTAGAACATTTAAAAGGCATCTGGGTGGGTGTATGAATTAAAAAGGGTTCAGAGGAACATGGGCCAAATTCTGACAAATAGGATGAGATTGACATCGGATATCAGTTTGGCATGGATGTGTTGGACTGAATGATTTGTTTCTGAGCTTATATTACTCTGTGTGGATTGAGTTCCCGATTGTATATTTGACTGAACAGCCAACCCGCAGCACAATGACAAGCTCTTTCCGACCCACGGCCCTCCTTCTCACTGAATGCAGACTATCACCAGAAGCAGAATCGAATCCGGGTCAACTGCTTGGAAGGCAGCTATGCTCACCACTATCCCCACCATCACCCTGCTAGCAGTTCCCTCCCCATTCCCAAACACACTTAACAAGGCCGTGATCATCACCAACTGGATTGGGGTTGAAATCCAAACAAGAAATTACTGGGGAAGCCCAGCAGGTCTGACAGCACCTGAATCAGAAGCCTTCAGTTCTGCAGAACAATCACTGGATCCGAAAGGTTCCCTCCCCACAGATGCTGCCAGACCTGCTGACTTTCACCAGCAATTTCTGTGCTGTCTCTCAGATCTGCAGCATCTGCAGTTCTTTGTTGGAAACAAAGCAAACGTTGAGTCACCAAAGGGGATATTGGGTCAGGTGATAGTCTCCCTCATCCATAGAGGCAGATGGGAAGGAGCATGGAATCATAGAATCCCCACAGTGTGGAAACCGGCCATTCGGCCCATCATGCATCCCACCAGGACTCACCCCCGCTACTCTCTCCCTGTAACCCCGCATTTCCCATGGCGAATCCACCTAATCTACACAACCATGGACACTATGGACTATTTAGCATGGCCAACCCACCCTAACCTGCACATCATTGGATTGTGGGAGGAAACCGGAGCACCCGGTGAAACCCACACAGACACGGGGAGAATTTGCAAACCCCACACTGACAGTCTTCAATCAGATAGGGATCTGGATAATTGGAGAGGTTTCGAGAGGGAATCCAGACGGTTAGACTGGTATGTGAATGATGAGCCGATCAGCCTGATCTCAGTGCAGGTAAAAACTCTACAGTAACATGACTCCCTACATGCAGCATTCACCACAGTTTGTATTTTGTTTTAATCCGTCCTGTTATTGATCTTATTCTGAATGAAATGGATGGAGTGAGGTTGTTTGTGCATTCAATCAGAAACTGTGTATTAGTGGATCAGGAGCATCATGCCCAATAACAACAGGGGGAGGGCGGATTGAATTCCTGTCCCTTACAGACCCCATTGCAACATTCCATTTCTTCATGGATTTCATTTGGTTTAAGATGTTTTATTGTTAATACAATCACAATATATTGATGCCCTTCTGTGCATGTTATGAATTTGGACAGAGCGATCCCTCTTTTCTCTGTAAACAAACGGAACATCAAGGAGTCGGATGGGAATGTATCCTCTCACAGAAACAGGAACAGGGAGATGTCATTCTCTCTGATATAAACACAGGCCATGCTGAGAAATCTGATAAGGTCAGGCAACATCTATAGGGAGAAGGGAAAGTTCTCCCTATAGGGAGAGGGTGAGGGTGAGGGGATTCAGCAGAGCGGAAGGAAGTTAGAAAAGTAATGATTTCTGAGCAATTGCAATGGGGGTAACGCTGAAGAAAGAATGAGATAGTTTGTAATAGGGTGGATGCTGCAGAGGTTTAATGATAAACGGTTTCATGGAACCAAATCTAATGGGATTGGGAGTTGGTTCAGTAAACAACTAACAGCTCAGGAAAATATAGCAGGAGGAGACTATACAGACTCTTTAAACTGTTCAGTCTGTTCTGGCAGTCAATCCAATCAGAGCTGGTTTGCGATTTCAAATCTGGTTTCCTATCCACATCCCAAATCCTGTGACTCCCTGAGACACCGGCAATCTGTCTATTCCAATCTGATCCCCACTCAGTGAGGGGGCATCCACAGTCCTCAGCGAGAGAGAATATTATAGACTCAGAGGCCTTAGAGTGAAGCGCTGTCTCATCAGCTCAGTTCCAAATAACCTGCTCCTTACCCTGAGAGGGGGTCAATCAAACCCGAATGAACTGCGGATGCTGTAACATTAACGCTGATTTCTCTGCACAGATGCTACCTGACCTGCTGAGCTTTTCCAGCAACTCCTGAGACTGTGTTCTTGCATTTTAGATTCCCAGACCCACAGGATTAATTTCTCAGCATCTGCCCTCTCAAGCCTCATCACAATCTGATACATTCAAATGTAATCGCCTTTCAATTATCTAGAATATAGACCCAATTTATTCAGATGCTCAGCACTGGAGCACACGAGTCCCAAATACTGAACTTTATTTTGTGATTCATTAATGTGTCTGGTTCATTGCCGCTGGGTCACCACGGATTGCTCAGATATAATTGCTCTGGTGAAGGTGACGGTGAGGTATTGCCTTGAAGGGCTGCCATTCATTTGCTGCAGATAAACCCACAATGATGTAAGGGAGGGAGTTCCAGGATTTCCAACCAATGGCACTTGTGGGACTGAGATGTATTTCCCTGCCAGGGTGGGGAGTGGCTTGATGTGGAATTGTCAACTGGTGATGTTCCCGTGTATCTGCTGTGTTCAGCATTCCACATGATTGTGACGTGGGTCTGGAAGCTGCTCTGGAAGGAACCTTGGGGAATTTCTCCAGTACATCTTGTCTATGGTACACACTGCTGCCACTGAGTGTCGGTGGTGGAGACAGGGGTTGTTTGTGGCTGTGGTGCTGAGCAAGCTGCACTGAAAATTTATTCCATCTAATTATGGAGAACACAACTACTCTCCATCATCATTAATCCATTTCACAGACAGACAACCAGTGATTACACGGATCTGTTTTACCAGTCTGTTTATTGTACAAATGACCATGAGATTGTAAAGAGATTCCCCTCTTCCCTGACAATGGGCTAAGGGACATCCCGCGACTGTTGCACTTTCTCATGGACATTCCATCTGTAAAAGCTAGGAATGAGCTGATGGGGCACAGACTGTGTTACAGATGGTAAAGCTCAGGGCACTCTCACTCACTGCACACAGATTCTGTCTGTCTTTTTGCACGTGTCTCT
Source organism: Chiloscyllium plagiosum (assembly GCF_037043375.1). Taxonomy (NCBI): domain Eukaryota; kingdom Metazoa; phylum Chordata; class Chondrichthyes; order Orectolobiformes; family Hemiscylliidae; genus Chiloscyllium; species Chiloscyllium plagiosum. The sequence continues at coordinate 98,655 of NW_028270287.1, read as the reverse complement.
CTGAATGTGTGTGCGCATTATCGTGTGTGTTTCTGTCTCTGCGTTTCATTCTGTGTCTACCCATCTATCTCTGTTTGACTATCTGTGTCTTTTTGATTACGTGTGTGTCTCAATGTGTGTATTCGTGAGTGTCTCCATTTTTATGTATCTCTGTGTCCGTATCTCTGTGCAGCGGGCTCCCTGTTGTTTTGGGAACGTTATGTATTGAAATGTGGCTTCAACCCGCCTCTATCTGTATCTCTGTCTATTTCTCTTATGTTTAAAGTGACACAATGCTTGTGGTCATGTTGATGCGTGTTTGTGTGTGTGTGTGTCTGTGTGTGTGTGACAGTTGTCAATATATATAGATACTCAGAGACACATACACAGAGATGTGCAGAAAAACATACAGCAGCACATAGAGAGACACACATATAAATACAATCTCACAGGCATACACACACAAACACACAGACAGATATTGATGGAGACAGCAAAAGTGAATACACTAAGAGATTCCTTGTTCCTAAAACTAAATGAGAAATTAATAGATTTTTAAGGAATATTTGATTTTACTCGAAAGTTGTCCATGATTTTAGCAGGAAGGCTGTGCCTTTAACAAATTTGTGATGGAAATAAGAAAAAGTGGCGAAGTTACCAGAGTGCGAGGTTACCTTTGAAAGGTGAAAGCAATTTGAATCAATGAACCACTTTTGGCCATCCCTGAGTTTTCCAGTCTAATCAAAATGGCAGCTGATGCTGGTGAATTGGGGCGAAGTGCTGTCTTGTTCCAGGATGATGAGTTAGGAATTGTGAAGACTGGAGGATGCTGCTATTAGAAACAATACCACGCATTGGAAAAGTTCTCTCCCATAGGAAAGGGGGCTTTGGGATGACTGTTGGCTCTTTAGTACTTTGAAGTCTATCCAACAAAGAACAATGAAATACTAAATTACACAGATTGTAATCTACTGGCCTTCTTTAAAAATGTTCAAATAAACAATGCAAGACTATTCCGATCGAATCTTTTGTTGTCACCATTTTATGATAACGTCATACACATTACTGGATAACTTAATGGGAATTCAGATGGATTGTCCCAAGAGGAGATGTTGGAATATGTGAAAGATTTAAGGAATGCTATGATTGCATAACATTGCAAGAAAGGAGAAAGAATAGTTTTTGCAAATTTTGTGCATTATGTATTTTGCAAGTAAATGCGTTTTTGAAATGGCTTTTTAGTTTTCTCAGGGCGACTGCAAATCAAAGAATTTTTTTTCAAAAGTCTTCTGTTTAATTTGGACAAAAATGTGAAAACAGTGACCTTACAAACAGCCGATTATTGGAAGATTGCTGCACGGTTTGACAGCAATTCACCTGAGAGTGACCCATTGATTGAAGTCTGGTTGGAGGTGAACGGAGTTATTCACAGATGGAACTTTGGTTTGAAACAAAATGCAAATTGATAATTGGCCACTAGTTCACCAATGACAAAGGCTGCCTGCCTGCTAACAGTGATGTGATTGGTTCTCAGGCAGCTAAACAGCTTGGGACCCTGAACAAGATACAGAGAAGTCTTCAGCTGCTCAAGAGCGCTTTCTGTTCTCTGCAGTAAAAAGGCAGTTTAATCCTGAAGAAACCTAGTTTATTTTTGTTTCAGCTGTTCCTATGCGCTCTGCCTTTTAATAAGTGTGTTAGGGACTGTCTGTAAGTATTACCCAGTTCTTCTGCCTCTTTTAAATCAATGAGAGCCCAAAATATGCAGTGCATAAATTTAGCAAAGCTCTAAAAGAAGTACATTCAAAAGATGTGACAACGAAGAAATGGAGGGGCTGGGGAAACAGATGAATGGGAAGGTTATGACATGGAGCCAGTTATCAAACCTTGTTAAATGAAGAGTGCAGGAGTGCATTCACTGGGTAAATCTAAAAGTAAGTTGGTGAAGGCTCAAAGCAGAAATTATTGTATGCCAGAAACCATGAACAGCAACAGATAGACAAGGCTAAGTGACTCCTGCACCCATGGATCAGGCATAAGCTCTGCAGTCCTGCCACATCCCATCCTGAATGATGGGGGACAATTTAATACATCATTGTTTTCACTTGAATGTCGAAACTGAGGGTGATCTAATAGCTCCTTACCAACTTCTGACAGGCATGGATATAATGGATAGTCGAAGTATTTTACCCAGGCTACAGGAGACTAGACCAGACTCAAACCTATTGGTGAGGAGCCTTGATTTTACTTGATAATTGATTATGATATATACCGAGACACAGTGAAAAGTATTGTTGTGCGTGATATCCAGTACAAATCATGCCTTATATCAGGACATCGGGTTCATATAGTGCTGTGTCCATAAAACATGTGTAAAGAATGATGAACTCTAATATATGACAGGTCCAGTCATACGTCTGATAACAGCAGGGAAGAAACGGCTCCTGAACCTATTGGTACATGCTCACAAACATTTGTACCTTCTGTCCAATGGAAGAGGGTGGAAGAGAGTTATGCAGGAGTGGGAGGGGCCTTTGATTATGATTGCTGCTTTCTTGAAGCAGTGGGAAGTCGAGACCGAGTCAGAAGAAAGGAAATGTGATTTTGGATTATGGACTGGGTTGGGTTCATGCCGCTCTGTAATTTCTTGCAGTACGGGCAGAGCAGGTACCATACCATCTGGATAGGATACTTTCTACAGTGCAATATAAAAATTGGTCAGAATCATTGCTGAAATGCTAAATTTCCTTCATCTTCTGAGGAAGTAGGGGCATTGATGAGCTTTCGTTTCTGTCGAGTTGACATGGGTAGACTGATTGCTGGTAACATTAATTCCTCAGAACTTGAAGCTCTCAATCACCTCCACCTCAGCACCAATGACAGAGACCAGGGTATGTCCTTCAGTCCACTTCCTGAAGTCAATGACCAGTTCCTTTGTCTTGCTGACGTTGAGGGAGATTGTTGTCTTTACAACATGCCACTGAGCTCTCTTTCCTGTACTGTGTCTCACAGTTGCTTGAGATCCTACCCACTATGGTGGTGTCATTACTAATCTGTGAATGGAGTTGAAGCTTAATTTGGCCATACAGTCATGAGAGGGTAAGAAATATAGAAGGGGGATGAGCACACAGCCTTGCAGTGCACCAGTATTGCGGATTATCATAGAGGACGTGTTCTCAACCATCCTTATTGATTCTGATCTGCAGGTCAGAAAGTTGAGGATCCAGTTGCAGAGGTGAGGAAAGAGTCCCAGGGCTCAGACTGTGTCGATGGCATTATGGTGATCAAGGCAGAGCTAAAGTCAATACCTCGGAGTCTGACGTCGGTGTCCTTGTTATCCAGACGTTCCAGGGATGAGTGAAGGGGAGGAAGATGGCATCTGTATGGATCTATTGCAATGGGAGGTGCATTATAGTGGACCAAGGCATTCTGGGAGGCTGGAGTTAATGTGTGCAATTCCTAACCTCTCAAAGCACTTCATAGATGAGTTCAGCCATGACTGTATTAAATATCGGAGCAGACCCGATGGGCCGAATTCCTGACTCCAGCTCCTTTTTCTTGTGTTTGTTTGTTCCTTACAGCACAGAGGGAGACATGTTAACGAATGGCCCTGGCAGTCAATGAAGATTCAAATAAACAAAGTGCGTCAGTGGGACACTTGGTAAATGCCTGTTTTCTGGATAAGGTGCGAATAATTTCACGCCAAAACTCTGACAGATTCTGAACAAGGCCATGTACCTACAATTCAGTAGCAGTCCTGTCATGTGATCTTTTGTGTATTCCTACCGTTTTTAATGGTTGAAGTTTGGAAAGTAGGACAGACTGCTGACATTTTTAATTATCTCAGGGCACTGACTTTAAACAGATTCTTGAATCCACATCTTAAGCAATTGAAACTTTGTAACATAGTTCTCCATATCCTGCTTTTGCAGTTTAATTTCTAAATTAACATGTCTACAATGCCGGAATGTATGAATGGAAAAGGCTTTTCATTCATTTGCCCCTTTCCTGTGCTGACTGAATTCCAAACTCAAACTGAAGCCTTCTCTGTTCCTGCACCCAGATTAACATTGTACCATTTAGTTTAGATTGTCCTCCTCTAACATCCAAAATACGTCGGTTCACATCTCGCTTTATTTCATCTGCAGGAGGCCGAGAGATGGTAATGTACAAAGTGTAAGGTGTGTTTTAATCTGCAAAGCAGAACAAATGTTTTCAGAAGTGTCAGTCAGTTAGCCATTTTAGGTTTGTTCAAAGCAGCCATTTCATGTCAGCACAGCACTGACAGTGACTTTATAAACAGGGAAAGGGAAGAACGAGTGGGGACTTGGGAGTCCATGTGCAAATGAATGCAGCGTAGATTCACAGAACTATAGCTGGACAGCACGGGTTCAATGTCCAGGGAAATGACACAAGCCCAGTATGGTGTCACTAGAATTTAGAAAATCTAAAATGATATAAGTTTGAGAGGTAGTGACAAAAACAGCTGGGTTAGATCGGGAGAAAAATATTTTCTTTGCTTCTGGAGGCTCATTGTCTAGTAACCTAATAATAGACTGGAACCCTTTGGAAACTCAGGCCGTGTTCAGCGTGAGGTTAGGTTTTGTTTAAATCATCCGATACTGACCCCATCAAACTCACACAGAAAAAAGGGTCTGCATGGGATAAGGTACAGAGTATAGCTTCCTCTACACTGTCCCCATCAACCAATTCCAGGACAGGTATAGTATGGAGTTAGATGAGGAGCAAAACTGCCTTTACATCTCGCCCATGAAACCCTTTTAGGACAAGGACCATAAGATCATAAAATAAGAGTTCGGAGTGGAAGCAAGGCCATTTAGCCATTGAGTCCATTCCGCCATTTAATCATGGCTGATGGGCGTTTCAATTCCACTTACCCACACTCTTCCTGTAAGCCTTAATTCTCCGCGAGATCCTTTTCATGTCTTCTCATTTCCATTCCAAATTGGCTCCCTCTAATTTTAAAGCTGTGCCCACGGGTCCCAGTCTCTCCGCCTAACAGAAACAACTTCCCAGCATCCACCCTTTCTAAGCCATGCATTATCTTGTAGGTTTCTATCAGATCTCCCCTCAACCTTCTAAATTCTAGTGAATACAATCCCAGGATCCTCAGCCTTTCGTATGTTAGGCCTACCATTCCAGGGATCATCCGTGTGAATCTCCGCTGGACATATTCCAGTGTCAGTATGTCGTTCCTGAGGTGTGGGGCTCAAAATTGGACACAATATTCTAAATGGGGCCTAACCCAGCTTTATAAAGTCTCAGAAGCACATCGCTGCTTTTACATTCCAACCCCCTTGAGATAAATGGCAACATTGCATTTGTTTCCTTAACCACAGATTCAACCTACAAGTCAATCTTTAGAGAATCCTGGAAAAGCACTCCCAGATCCCTTTGTACTTTAGTTTCAGGACTTTTCTCTCGGTTTAAAAATAGTCTATGCCTGTATTTTGTTTTCCAAAGTGCAAGACATAGAACATAGAAGAATACAGCGCAGTACAGGCCCTTCGGCCCTCGATGTTGCGCAGATCCAAGCCCACCTAACCTACACTAGCCCACTATCCTCCATATGCCTATCCATTGCCCGCTTAAATGCCCATAATGAGGGAGAGTCCACCACTGCTACTAACAGGGCATTCCATGAACTCACGACTCGCTGAGTAAAGAACCTACCCCTAACATCTGTCCTATACCTACTCCCGCTTAATGTAAAGCTATGCCCCCTTGTAATAGCTGACTCCATACGTGGAAAAAGATTCTCACTGTCGACCTTATCTAAACCTCTAATCATCTTGTACACCTCTATCAAGTCACCCCTACACCTTCTTTTCTCCAATGAAAACAACCCCAAGTGCCTCAGCCTTTCTTAATACGATCTTCCTACCATACCAGGCAACATCCTGGTAAACATCCTCAGCACCCGTTCCAGTGCCTCCCCATCCTTCATATAGTATGGCGACCAAAACTGCACACAATACTCCAGATGCGGCCGCACCAAAGTCTTATACAACTTTAACATGACCTCAGGACTCCAGAACTCAATTCCTCCACCTATAAAATCGAGTACGCCATATGCCTTCTTCACCACACTATTTACCAGGGTGGCAACTCTCAAAGATCTGTGCACATGGACACCAAGATCCCTCTGCTCATCCACACTACCAAGTATCCGACCGTTAGCCCAGTACCCCATCTTTTTGTTACTCTTACCAAAGTGAATCACCTCACACTTAGTTACATTGAACTCCATTTGTCACCTTTCTGCCCAGCTCTGCAGCTTATCTATATCCCGCTGTAACCTGCCATATTCTTCCTCACTGTCTACAACTCCTCCGACTTTCGTATCATCCGCAAACTTGCTCACCCAAACTTCTAACCCCTCCTCCAGGTCATTTATAAAAATGACAAACAGCAATGGTCCCAAAACAGATCCTTGCGGTGCACCGCTCGTGACGGCACTCCAAGATGAACCTTTACCATCAACTACTACCCTCTGTCTTCTTCCAGCCAGCAACTCCTTATCCAAACCTCCAACTCACCCTCAATGCCATACCTCCGTATTTTTTTGCAGTAGCCTACCATGGGGAACCTTATCAAATGCCTTACTAAAATCCATATACACCACATCTACCGCTTTCCCTCGTCCACCTCCTTAGTCACCTTCTCAAAGAATTCAATACGGTTTGTGAGGCACGACCTGCCCTTCACAAAACCATGCTGACTATCCTTGATCACATTATTCCTATCCAGATGTTCATAAATCGTATCCCTTACCATTCTGTCTAAGATTTTGCCCACAACAGAAGTGAGACTCACCGGCCTATAGTTACTAGGGTTATCTCTACTCCCCTTCTTGAACAAGGGAACCACATTTGCTAGCCTCCGATCTTCTGCCTCTACTCCTGTAGACAACGAGGACATAAAAATCAAGGCTAATGGCTGTGCAATCTCCTCCCTTGCGTCCCAGATAATCCTAGGATAAATGCCATCAGGCCCAGGGGACTTATCATTTTTCACCCTTTCCAGAATTTCCAACATCTCTTCTCTACATTCCTCAAAGCCATCCATTCTACTTAATTGTGACTCAGTATTCACATCGACAACAATGTCCTGTTCCTGAGTGAATACTGACGAAGAGTAATCATTCAATGTCTCCCCAATCTCTTCAGCCTCCTCACGCAACTTCCCACTACTATCCTTGACTGGACCTATTCCTACCCTAGTCATTCTTTTATTCCTGACATACCTAACGAAAGCCTTAGGATTTTCCCTAATCCTACCAACTAAGGACCTTTCATGTTCCCTCCTTGCTGCCCTTAGATTCTTAGACCTCGCATTTCTGCACATTGAATTTCATTAGCCATTTCCTGGACTACCCTGCTGAACTGTCTTAATCTTTCTGCAGCCTCAAACATCCTCAGTATTACCTCCTGTCCACCTAACTTCGTCTTATCGGCAAACTTCGCCAGAATGCCCCCAGTTCCTTCATCCAGATCATTAATATATAAAGTGAACAGCTGCAGCCCCAACACTGAATCCTGCGGGACACCACTTCTCGCTCACTGCCATTCTGAAGAAAAACCTTTTATCCCACCTCTCTGCCTTCAGCCAAACCTGAATCCATCCCAGTGGCTCACCTCGAACAGCATGGGCCTTCACCTTACTCAGCAGCCTCCCATGAGGCACCTTATCAAAGGCCTTTTGGTAGTCTAGATGCATAACAATCACAGAGATAATAAAACACTTTCTCCATATGACCAAAACTTGATTGTCTTCCATCCACTGGTGTCCCGGTCTTGTGTGGGTCACAGATTGAGCTCGGAAACATCTCCAGGACAACCTCATCCTGTACCTGTGGCTCTGGCTCTTTATTATTGTCTGTAAGTCGCCCTGTTTCTTAAATTCCCTCCATTCCCTACAATACCAGATTAATTCCAGAAAAGTTCGATTACTTGTAAAACATTTTGGGATACCCTTAAGATATAAATCAGAAAGTGCTTTATAACTGCCCACTCCTCCGTTTAAATGAGGATATTCAGTGTATTTCTGCGACATTTATATTGCCCGAAACTCACACAGAACATTCACATCCAGGGACCGTGAACAATCCGGAAGTTCCATGAAGTGTCGTTCTTTATTGCAGCGATCGGCCATCGACAGTAAGGAAGCCTTCCTGTGACTGTTTCACTGAGACAACATCAGCAGCCCTGTGGCCCACTTTGATCCTCACACTGACTGTTCATCGTCTCTGCAAAGAAAATCACATTTTCAAGACGCAGGAACGTTTGAACGAAAACAGCTACTGGTGTGCTTCCCCGGTTTAATCACTGATACTTTTCAGGGCGAGATTTTCAGAAGGACATTAAACTGACAGAAACACAGAAACTAGAAGAGGCCATTCTGCCCTTGTAGTCTGCTCTCCCATTCAGTGTTGTCATGTCTGACTCTCTGTCTCATTGCCATATTCCCAATTTCTCTCCAAACCCCATGATAGCATTAACCAGTAAAAATACAGTATCAATATCTTTCCTGAATATACTCAGTAACCTGCGCTCCACAGCCTTCTGTGGGAGAGAATTCCTCAGGTTGATCACTCTGTGTGAATATAATTCTCTTCCTCTCTGTTAGAAATGGGTGAGCCCATGCCCTGAAACTGTGATGCTTGTTATGAGAACACCTGCCAAGGGGATGCAGCCCACCCCCTGTATCGAGTCTGTCCAACCGTTAGAATTGGATACACTTCCATCAGATCCCCCTCTCATTGTCCTGAATATATGCCCAGATAAACCAACCTCTCATGGGACAGTCCTGTCATCCCCGGGACTTGCTGAGTGAAGCTAATGAGCTGTCAGAGGAAGTGGTGGAGGATGGTACAATGATACCATGTGGTTCACGTTTGTAGGAGGAACAGAAATATAAAGAACAGAATGACTCGGATGAAAATAGTGAGAAGTTATTTAATATCATTATCCAGAGGGATTTATGGTATCAGAAATGCAACTGATAGTGGAGTCAATGAGGAGGAGGACACATGATATATTTTCAGCTATTTACAGCAGACCGGATAAGGACAGGGAGGTAGATTAGATTAGATTACTTTACAGTGTGGAAACAGACCCTTCGGCCCAACAAGTCCACACCGATCCGCTGAAGCGCACCCACCCAGACCTATTCCCCTACATTGACACCTGAATGTAACACTACAGGCATTTTTAGCGTGGCCAATTCACCTAATGTGCATATTTGTGGAGTGTGGGAGGAAACAGGAGCACCCGGAGGAAACCCACGCAGACACGGGGAGAATGTGCAAACTCCACACAGTCAGTCGCCCGAGTCGGGAATTGAACCCGGGTCTCTGGCGCTGTGAGGCAGCAGTGCTAACCACTGTGCCACCGTCCAGCCCATCTGTGCCACCGTGCAGCCCACAGGTAGTCTGCTGTGAAACTCTCTCGGTCAGATTTTCCCTTTCATTGAAGATATGAATATCTCTTTGGATCCTCAATCACAAAATCGCCCTGTAACACATTCTACACACAGCATCACTGGGGTCTCTCACATTGAGGATGACTCTCTTCCACTCTGAGTGAGTTGCTAGGTGACTGTAAAGACCAATGCTGCTTATTGGGATGGATTCCTGAAACAGGGAACGTTTCCGGGTTGGAGGTACTTACAGAGATAGAGCCGTGCACACTCATAGATGCTTCAGGCTGGGTGAAAACATTGGCATATCTGATAGCAAAATAACTTTAAAATACAGATTTCAAGGCAAGACCAATTTGAAACTAATTTGATGTTGCTGGAGACAGCGCAGTTCAGATGGAAACCACATGGTGTTACCTAATGGATAGCAGGCACTTCAGCGACATAAAGCCTACTGACAATAAAATCATGGTTAACATGTCAAGTCTGAGTCTGAAATTTCCAGTAATGATGTAAGAACAGGGTGAAGGAAGATTTAAACAGCATGTGAATTGATGCAATAATTAAACACAAACAAACACACTTGATGCTGAGACCTGGTTCGAAGTTAGCCAAAAGCTCGGATTTAAAACTGAGATTGGGAACTGTCTGAGATAATACCCGGGAAGGTATGGAGTGTGTGATCTGCCGTCAGGCGATGACATTGACCCCTGTGCTGAATGTAGACTCAGTTCCTGGAACTGTCTCCAGATTTTCTCCCAATCCTTTAGACAGGTTGCTTGGACTGAGATACTTAATGTTCGCAATCATCATGTTTATGGATATGATCTGTCTAGAATATCTCCACTCCACCCCTCATCTCCCCCACCTCCCAATCACCCGAGCACTCTCACTAGGCAGCTGGAGAACAGAATACCCCCAGTACCAGCAACTGGTGGGAGAGCCAGTATGACATGAATAATTGGGATGATTTTATTGAAGCATAAAAAACAGTCCAGCATCGACAAGGATTTTCATTTTTAAAACAGAAACGTTGTTTATTTTCTTGGATGGAAAAAGCTGAAAACCGAAGCAGCAGAGTTGGAATGGACACCCTGGATCACTTCCTCTGATACAAGAGGAAGCAGAGACCCAGCTCCTGCTACTTCCCTCCTGGTTATCTTGGAAAAATCATGACTCTTTCCCTTGCTCCACTGACCTTTGGTCTATGCAGTGTCTCTAGCTCATTCTCACTGGTCCGCAAAATTTTAAACAAAGCAAAACAGGAATTGTTGCAAAGACTCGGCAGGTTTGGCAGCATCTGTGGGAGAGTAATCAGAGTGAATGTTTCGTGTCCAGTGACCCTCTTCCAGTACAGAAATATTACCTCTGCTCCCTGAATGGGAAACCTGTGTCCTTATCTCCATCTGCTTTAGGTTCTCTTGATGTCTGCTAAATATTCTATCTTCTCTGATCTCTCTGACAGATTTGCATCTCTAGAAGGGTTCCCTTAGGTCCTCCATGATCATTTCTTGCCCATTACCCATGGGACTTTGAGCTTTTGTCAGATTTATGCAGTGATTAGTTCAACAAGCCTGGAAACTGGATATTTCACCGCTCTATTGAACTGAGCTCTGAACGTGGGCAGAGCTGCCATATAAATAAGGTGTTCGTGCAGCAATTTACATTGCGCAGCATGTACCCAACAAGTCCAAAGATTTCATAGTCATAATCATTTAAATGATCTGGGACATCAAGGATATATAAAACATATACCAGCCAGAGAAGGATAAAGTTTCCAGATATGGTGAAGAGTAAAATGACTACCTTAATTCTAATCTTCATTTCGGGGTCAACCTGCTTCCCTTCCTTACTCTGACCCCTCGGTCCATTACGGACTTGACTTGATTTAAAAAAATGCGTGTGATTGTCAGGACATTGAGGAACACAATGAAATAGAATGGCACCAATGAGGTTAGAGCCACAGCAAATGAGTGGAATCCAATCCAGCGAGAGTCAGTGAAGTAGCTTCGCTTATTCTTGCAGTAAAATGGTATGTTTCTGATTATCTTTCTGGGCTCAAATCTAAAGTACCGAGGAACATTTTTTAAACATAACAGAATACCGGTTATTGAGAGAATTGCAGATGCGTTTTTCACAGCGCAATATTTATTTTTCAGTTTGTGGCAACAAACGCTGACGAACCGATCAAAGGTAAATGCGACAGTGAACCAGACAGAACAGTCTATGGATGCACGGGTCAGGACATGGATAACACTGCACACTGATGACGTCCAGGAAACATACCGGGAAATAATAAAAATGTATTTGCGTCAGTATGTCCTCACTGATAATGACCAGTAGATCTGCTGCTGCCATGGCCACCAGATAGCATGTTGTGCAGATAGCGAGGCCACACATTCCCTGGGAGAGGATCATAATAGCCACGGAATTCACTGTCAGAAGGATAATGGAAAAATGATTTCATGTTAATGAACACTCTTTTCTGCATAAATTTAAAGTCAATCTGTATACGTGCTATGACAGGGATATGCGATCACCCAGTATTAAAAGAATTGTGATGTAAACTTTAAATGTGTAACTTGCCAATTTCTAGCTTGAATAGAAACAGGCAGCCGGCGAACAGCAGTTGGAATCTAGGATACCAGTCATAAAGGTACCCACCAAAACATGTAACATTTAGCAGGATGAATTTACACCACACGTTGCCATGCTTCCCCCAAGAAGTATCAATACAGCTGGATAATATGGTGAGAGAATTGGATGGCTCCACACGATAGGGAAGTACTAAAAGTTTAACCACTCTTTTTTTTCATTTTGTATTCCCTATGTGTGTGTGTGTGTCCCTCTCTCTGAGACTCTATGTGTGTGTGTGAGTGTGTCTGTGTGCGTGTGTATCTGTGTGTGTGTGTGTGTGCCACTCTCTCTGAGACTCTGTATGTGTGCGTGTGTGTGTGTGCCTGAGGCCATTCCCTAACTTCTGAAAAGCGAAGTAAATCTCTAAGTTAATTCTAGTAATAATTTATGAGGGGGAATAAAAGACATCACAGCTGTTAAATATCAAAAAAGGGCATATATAAATCGATTTTTATGAAAGAGAAAAAGGGGATGCAGAAAGGTAGAGAAAGTTTGTTTTAATGATCAGTTTGAGGGCAGATGCAGTTCAACTGCAAAGTAATAATGATCCGCGGCAGTGATAATACATGGTGTAAAAATGTGACAAATGCTTACTCTCGAAGCACAATTAAAGATGAGGGAGGTGGGATCATTGTAACTCTGGTCAAGCGCTCACCCCAATCATCTGCAAATATGATGGAGAATGAGGGGCATATCCTGTCGGTTGAATCAACATTGTGGATGCACGGACGTCGAGGTGACAGTAAAAGAAAATCGCCAACTCCAGCAAAGCTGCATTAATGCTCCTCAATTATCAAAACATAAAATCAAAGAAGATATTTGCATGATTTGATACTGGATTCTTTACTTTCAATTGGATTCCTGCAAGTTTTTGAAAATTAATAATATGCTGTTCATCATTCCGTTTAAAATGTAAAGATGTAGGTGACATATACAAAGGCAGAAAGTCGAGGTAAACTGGGTGTTGGGGAGATGCTCGGGCAGATCCCCAGTGCACCTTCAGCAAAATAAACTTTCCAGGCATACACTGTAACTTCAGTGTTACAGAAGATTTCTTGTGGACAGGTACCTACATTGAAAGAAGTGAATATTAGTTTCAGTCTCACCTACATATGTTTGTGTAGTCCTATAAGTGTAGATTAAAGGAAATAAGAGGGAATGAAACTCGTGATCAAACAGAAATGTACCAAGTGCTCTGCTACTGCTGTGCCCAGGACTGTAAGAAACTACAGTGAGTTGTGAACACAGGGCAGATCATACACAAGCCCAACCTTCCACCCATTGACTGAATGTACATTTCTAGTTGCCACAGAAAGTCAGCCAACACTATTAAAGACCCTCCCACCCCGGTTAAACTCTCCTCCAACCTCTTCCATCAGTCAGGAGATACAAAATCATAAACAGACAGAACAACATGTTCAAGACTAGCTTCTTCCCCACTGCTATTTGAATTCTGAATGGGCCTCAAATTTTAAACCTAATGTTGATCTTGCTTCTTGTGCACCTTCCTTGTAGCTGTACCTCTGTATCCCTCACTCTGTTCAATCGTCCGGTGGCATTTGTGACTTTGCACTGAAGATTCACTGCACTGCAAGCAAAACAAGTTTCTTTCCCACAATACAGAGGTAAACGTGACAATATAATAATAAATCAAATCAAATCAGGGTTTATTAAAAAATGGTAAATGACAGAGATGATGGAAGAGGAACCCTGTCTGTCAGCAGAGCCAGTCGAATACCTTGAGAGGCAAGACACATTACATGGTGTCTATAGCTGAACAGTGTGAAATGCCTGAGGATGGCTTACTCAATGTTGGAGGGGTTGCTCTAATTTCAAAGGGACTAGCATGGAATGCTGCATCACTGGGAAAGTTGCTGAACTGGCAGAGATGCTGCAACAATGAAAGATAACCCGAACAGTAACAGAATTTGGGATAATGGCAGTCAGTATCATTGTTGGAGTCAATGGCTCTGGGGGAAGTCCTGGTTGAAAATACAATGGTCCAGCTGGGAGTTGGAGAAGGTTTGGAGACATAGAGACTTCTAGCACAAAAAAGAAAAATGCGCTTTGCCCGATAGAGTCCATGAAACAGTTGCCTCAGAATTCTCATCCAGTTTTCCAGCATTAAGTCCATAACCCGGGCATTACAAGTGCACATTTAAAGAGTTCTATGCTATCGGGGATCTGCTTCTACTACACTTACAGGAAGTAAGTTACACATTGTCACAATACTATTGGTTGAATACTAAAACCCCTGCCTCTCTGTGTCTATGCCCCTGGTCATTGACTGATCACAAAGGGGAAAACATAATTGCTTCAGTGCTGTCTATGCTCTTTATAACAATATACTTTTAAATGATGCCGCCTATCAATCTCCCCTGCTCCAAGGAAAACAATCCCAGTCCATCCAACCTCCCTTCATACCCAAAACGTTACTACCTTAGAGTCTTCCTGGAAAGTCTCCACCTTCTTTAAGACAATCAAAGTACTCCAACATTCTAGCTGTAGCCGAGCCAATATTTTATACATATTGTCGCTGCTCCTAAACTCTATGTCTTGCATTTAAAAGCCAAAAAATCCCAATACCTTCTCAACCATTTCATCGACCTGTCCTACTACCTAAAGGTATTCATGTGCACCAGGATCCCCCTGATTCAGTGTTTCCCAGGGTTCTACCATTCATAACGTAACCCTTGGGTTCTGTGTCCCTCCAAGTGCATCAGCTCTCATTCATGGATTGAATTCCAATTTGCAACAAGTTTTGCATGACCAGTGAACTTATCCCGGAAATCCCCTGATATGCAGAGTTCACAGCATTTCCAAGTATCAAGTTTTATCTTTCATTGAACATTGTGACCCTACAATTTCCCAGTTTCCGCCTTCAATGCATCCCACTGCTCTGACATGGATTTAGTTAAAAGTTTCTGCTCTTTGTCCAATCACACCTGATCTTATTCCCTCGGTTTAGAACTTTGATTTCCCCCTCATCGTTGTCTGTTTCCATGATAATCTTGAGTTATGATTACTGCCTACCTCACTGAGAGGTCAGCCCATCTTCATTACCGAAAAACAAATCCAGGATCACTGTCAAAGTGGGGGAAGGTAAAGGAACAGTCTGGGAATAGCCAGGTGAAGCTATGAACTGTCCTGTAGGAAATAGAGATTTAAAAACCCTCCAGTTTATCCAGCAGAAAACAACAGAAGAATAAGTGGTTACAACAGCTGCCAAATTTTCCAGAATCAGAGGAAAAGCAGGAACACCCAGGATCAGAGACGGATTATGGGGTGGGGGAGCTATACCAATCAGAATGGCGGAGAACTGAAATCTAATAAATATTATCCAACCTGAACATTCGGGGGGAAGCTATTGGAAATCGTCGAGGGTTATTTGACAGAAAATGATTTGCTCTCTCAGTGAGAATGGGTCTTGGTCCCTGTGGGTCTAAGGAATGCTCAGGTTTGTTGTATATTTTGCATTCCAGTTGATAACCACGGTCAGAAAGGAAAGTCATCCTCAGTGTGTAGCTCTGTACTCATTCAGAAAAAAACAAAAACTACATGCAGGTGGGACACAGAAAGCGGAATGAAGAATGTAATAACAAATCCAATGTTTACCATGTCCGAAGGAACTGATATTTATTTTTAATTCTAAATTGATCCTATACTTTGGAATCCGAGAATGTACACCTGACCGTTGCACTTGTCTGTCCTCATAGGGACACCTCCCCCCCCCCATCCAAAAACAGCAGACCCCACTGCAGATTACAGCTTTGAACCGAGACATGGATGGAACGAGTTGAGAGATGGTGGATAAGATTAAAACGTTTAAAAGGGATGGATATATAAACAGGAAGGATTTAGATGGATATGGGCCAAACGCCGGCAAATGGAACGAGGTTAACTTTATATACCGGGTCAGTATTGAGGAGTTGACAAAGGTGCCGTTTCTGTGCTGCGTGATTTCATAAGAAGACAAATATTCCTCAAATCTTCATCACTCCTGTAATTGGAAAAATCAATCCGTGCTCCTCAACAGTTACCCAAGCCAACAGCGGATTCTGGACATTCAACAGTCAGAGCTAACAGAATCTGAAACCCACACGGTGTAAAGGAGATTAACCAGCTCAAAGCCCTTTTACTCCCTAAAGTAGGAAGGAGGAAATGCGCTGCTATCAATATAACTGCACAAACACAGATACACGCAGGAATGTGAGAACACTGGTTTTATGAGATCCACTGCACTGACTGTCCACGATCCATTGCAGTTCTATACTTGCTGACATTTCACATCATTCCTTTCCTCAAGATAGCCTCCAGTCTAAGATGCAATTCAGGAGTTCGAAACATTTGACTCAGCGTAATCATGTAAAAAAATGAAACATCAGAAGTTTTAAAATGTATAATTTAACTGCACGATATTTTAACTCGGGAGTCGGTATAACACTTAATATTATATCAGGATGCAAATCTCTGTGTTGGAGAAATTCAGGTCCCCTCATTGTCACCCTCCTGCCGTGGCATGGATTTACTTTTCCCAGTTGCTGATGCAATCCCGTTCTGGTATAATCTAGTTCCAAACCAGGCTCAGACGGGTCATTTTAGCTCCTCACAAAGTATTCTATGTTATTTTTGGGATATATGGTCAGCATGGACAGGTTGGACCGAAGGGTCTATTTTCGTGCTGTACATCTCTATGACTCTATGGCAAGGGCAGCAGCTACTTAGGAACACCACCAGCTTCAAGTTGCCCTCCAAGACACTCACCACCCTCACTTGGAAATATACCGGTATTCCTTTACAGTTGTTGGGTCAAAATCCTGGAAATCCCTCCCTATCGACACTGTGGGTGAACTCACAGCAAGCGGGCGGCAGCGATTCAAAAAGGCAGCTCAGCACCACCTTCTCAAGAGCAAATATGGATGGGCTATCAAGGCTGGCCAAGCCAGAGACGGCCAAGTCCCACAAATGAATTTTGAAAACCTAGAGAATCTGACATGTTAGTGTGGGACCAATGTTCAATATTTTCAAACTGTAATGACATTGTCAGTCTCTCTTGCTTTTCCAGGCTTATAAAGTCAACGTCAGTGCTGTGGTAACACAAACTGGCTGCCGGGAACACACCTAACATGTCTGCCTGACACATTTGGCTATGGAATTCTGTCCGCAAGGGAGAGAGGGGGTGTCAAAAGCCATTTCCATGTCTGAATCCTGTGTGGGTCTACCCCATCCCTAAATCAAGTGTTTATCAAATCCCACTCTGACGTGCTGGGAGTTCAAATTGTGTGTTGTCTACAAATAAAACAAAATAATGCACCTGCAAATGAACAAAGCTGTAGGATGTAACGTTGTGTGTTTTTTTGGTGTCATTGTAGTTATACAGGATTGAAGATAAATAAGACAGTGCGAGATAGACAGCACTGTAACCAGCATGGAGATAGTGCCATTATAAAAGGAGTCGAGATGTGGTGCTGGAGAAACACAGCAGCTCAGGCAGTATCCGAGGAGCAGGAAAATCGACGTTTCGGGCAAAAGCCCTTCATCATGAATCCCTCGACTTCAATCTCCAGCATCTGCAGTTCTCACCTCCGCCCCATTATAAAAGGATATTAATATCTTCAGTGAATGGGGAAAACAGAGGGGAACGGTGTTCAAAGCAGGCAAATGGCGAGTCACCTGAAGTAGTGAAGTTTATGACTTCAAGACGTAATGGTCGGCATGGACGGGTTGGACTGAATGGTCTGTTTCCATGCTGTACATCTCTATGACTCTATGACTGTAAAATGAAACGATCACAGATCAATTAAAATGTCTCAGTGCAGACTAACAATAATCTGATACCTTTTCCTCACTGTCCCACACGGATTCCTGGTATAATAGGGAACACATCATTTGTTGGTGGAACGAGCAGGTTAACTTCATGTGATTTAACCCCTCTCCAATTCCCTTTCCAAGTTATCTCTGCCGAGTCAATGTTTAAATCTAACACTGTCCTGATCTGATGCCATTTAGAAATTCGAATCTCCTTCTGTCCCTTCCTGCCAGGTGCTCACTGTGTGAGGGTCTGCCTGTTTCTCTCCCATCTTTCAGAACACATGGAAACCTCCACATACAGGAGTTGAATCCTGTCTGGCTCAGCTCATTGTTGAGTTGGTCTATGGTGGGTATTTTCTCCCTTGATTTCTCTCCTCTCAAATCCGGTTGTTCTGTATATAAATAATCCACTCCCTTCAATTCTATTCCAGTCTATAACACACTCTCGTGTTTCTAGTATTCTGTGTATAAACCAGCCCGACCACTTTGACTACTTCCAGTCTGTAACTCACTCTCAGGTGTCTGTTTTTTTTAATGCACAAATCAGCACAAAACCCTCAGTTAGATTCCAAACTGTGACTCAATCATGGCCTTCCATTGTTCGATATACAAACCATCCTGAATTCCTCAATAGGATTCCAGTATATAACTCACTCCCATGTATTGTGGCAATTTATGTAGACCATCTCAAACCCCTTGAATAGATTCCAGCCTGTAAATCACTCCTGGGTATCAGTTATTCTACATATAACCCTCCTCAAAGCCCACAAGTAGATTCCAGTTTGCAACTCACAGTTGAGTATCTGTTCTTTTTATAAATAAACCTCCTGATCCATCAATTCGATTCCATTCTGTAACTCACACTTGTTTATCGGTTATTCTAAATATAAACCACCCCAAAACCTTTGATTAGATTCCAGTCTGTAACACACTCCTGGGGATCTGTTATTCTACATATAAACCACCCTGCATCCCTTGATAAAATTCCAATCTGTAACTGATTTCAATTTGTCCATGGCTCTCTACATAAACCACTTCAAAACCTCAGTCAGACTTTGATCTGCAATTCATGGCTCGGTACGTTTTATTCTGTAGAAAAACTACCATGAACCCAATCGATTCGATTCCAATGTGTAACTCACTTCCATAAGTCTGTGCTTCCTTTTCAGAAACACACCAAATGGTGCAAATGGGGGTAAGCACAGTGCAGGAAAACGGGTCAGCATGGACCAGTTGAATCGAAGGACCTGTTTCCGTGCTGTATGACTCTATAATTTCTATCATCTCGATAACTCACTCCTGAATAACTGTTACTCTGTATAAAAACCACATTGAACTATTCAGTTCATTTCCAGCCTGTAACACAGTCCTGGGTACCTGACACACTGTGTATAAAGCATCCCGATACACTTACAACTCATTCCCAGGCATCAGTTACTGGATGGATGAATCAACCCCCAAAGCTCGATTAGATTCAAATCTGTAACTCACTCCCCGGTATCTGTCATTATGTATACAATGTCTACTCCCGAACCCCACATCACCCTATCCCCACTCCCCACCCCAACACCGATTAGATTCTTGTCTGTAACTCTCTTCTGAACTCTATGTTATTCCATATATAAATCGTCCCGAACTCAATTAGATTCCTGTCTGCACTCAATCCCCGGTACCTGTTACTCTCTGTGTAAGTCCACACGGAACCCTCAATTAGGTTCCATGCTGTAATTCATACCTGGGTATATGTTATTTGATACATAGACCTCCTGAACCGACACTGAGTGGAAGAGTGAGTGAGATCGAGTGAGAGAACGTAAGTGTGCATGTGTGTGGGTGTGTGAAAACGTTTGAGTATGGTAGCATGTGAGTGTATGAGCATGTATGTGTGAGTGTTTATGTGTTACTGTATGTTTACGTATGTGTTAGTGCATGTATAGGTGTCAGCTCATGTGTGAGATTGTGTCTGTATGTGTGAGAAGTTAGGAGTTCCAGTATAAAATCATTGACACTCAAACCTTTCACTCAGATGGACACACACACACACACAGAAATAGGCACATTTGATGGAAATATAGAAATAGAAGATGGACATGGAGAGTTATATCTGGGAGTCACACTAGCAGCAAGAATATTCTGAGACAGAGCCTCAGCTAATAAACCCACGATCTGCCCAGTCCTCTGTGTCGGGCTGGGGGGCGGGTGTCAGAGAATCTTACATGTTAGTGGGGGACCAATGTTCAATAATCACAAACTGTACTGATGTTGCTCGTCTCACTTGCTTTTCCCTCTTTGTAACCTCCATGCTAGTGCTGTGCTTACATGAATTGTCTGCCGGGAACATACTGGTTTAGATTGTGTATGGGAGAGCGTGATAGTGAGACTGAGTATGGGAGAGAGTGGGATTGTCTATGAGAGAGTTGGCAAGATTGAGGATGAGGAAGAGTGACATTGTGACAGAGAGAGACAGTGAGACTGTGCATGTGAGACAGAAATAGTTTCTGTATGAGAGGGAAACATGGTGAGACTGTGTATGAGAGAGGGTGAGAAACTGGTATAATGTATGAGACAGATGATGAGATTCTGCATGAGAAAAAAAAATAGTGAGATTGTGCATGAGAGAGCGAGTATTGGGTTCTCAGTTAGTCCACATGTAAAGCACCCCAATCCCCTTGATTACATTCCAGTCTGTACACCATTCATGAGTATCTGTTCCTCTATAAATGAACACCCCAAAACCCACGATAAAATACCAATGTGCAACTAATTTTCAATCATCTGTTATTCTACATATGAATCACCGCGATCATCTCTATAATTTCCAGTCAGTAACTCACTCCTGGGTATTTGTTATTCTATGTATAAAACTCCTCGAATCCTTCCACGTATTCCAGCCTGAGTCTCACTCTCAAGTATCTGTGATTCGATATATAAAAAGCTCAAACTCCTCAATTAGATTCGTTCCCAGTATTGGTTAGTCAATATGTGAGCCACACATTCGACTATACCCCGATCTGTAACTCACTCACTGGCACCTGCTCCTCTGTCGAGAAAGTAGCCCAAATCCCTTAGATCGATTTCAGACTGAAATTCACTCCCTGTTGTGTTCTGAAATACATAGATTCACTGAGACCATCGATGAAATTCCAGTCTCTAACTCAGTATAAACTGAACAGGTGAATATTAATTGGGAGCAGGAACAGAGGAAGCTGGAGTTTAATTTCCACTACATTCTGTTTCTCAAGAAACATTAATTTGATGGAGTGCAGCGGTTCAATAAGTCAACTCCCTCCCAACTTCTCAAGGGCAGATGGGAATGGGGGGATAAATTCTGGGCCCAGCCAGTGATGCTCACATCCCATGAACGAATGAAAACAACAATCCCTTTCCCTTCCTGAACACTCACTACCCCTGCAGACTGAGTCTGCAGACACAGCAAGGCTTCCTCACTTCCCTAGTCCCATGTCCTGGTAATAATTGGCAAATCATCCTAATATTTGATGACACCATTACGTTAGCTTTCTGTGATTTCTGTTCACGGATCCAGAAAATAATGTGTAATACTGGAGTACCAGAGGACATGACCCACGAATGCAGGGCCCCGGTCATTCCCTCTCCCTCTCTCTCTCTCTGTCTCCCTCTCCCACACACATAAACACACACACACATACAGAGTTACTGAGGGGCAAGGAATAACAGAGGAAAATGAGCATTTTCAGATATTAAAGCTCTGTTAAACAATCCCGGGAGTGGTTGATCGGGACAGTGTGGAGAGAGAGAGAGCTTGACTCAGTATCTAATCCTGTGCTGGCCCTACCCTTGGAGGGGTTGATGGGGATACAGTAAAGGCAGCTTCATTGTGTATCTAACCCCATCCTTTCCCTGCCCTGAGAGTGTTTGATGGGGACAGTTTATGGCATAGGAACAGGAGGAGGCCATTCAGCCCCTCGACCCTGTTGGATCAGTCAATGGCATCATGGTTGATGTGTTGCCGAACTCCACATTCCTTCCTTTGGCCCATATCCCTCACTGAACAAAAATGTATCTCTCACTGATTTAACCTGAACAAGTGATGCAGCTTTGCCCATTTACCCAGTCTATCAATATCCCTTTGTAATGTTAAGGTACTATCTGCACTGTCTACAATGCTGCCTAACTTTGTTCCTCACCCCGTGCTGTCCCTATCCTGTGTGTGTTTGGGAGGTACAGTGCAGATGGATCTTTACTCTGTATATAGCCCCATGTTGTCCCTGTCCTGGGAGTGTCCGATGTGGACAATATGGAAGATCTTGACTCTGTATCGAACCCCATTCTCCCCAGACTCTGGGAGATTCAGGTGGAGAAATTGCCGCTGAACACATAGTCTATATCTAACCCAGTGATGGAACTGCCTTGAGTGTGTTTGATGTGAACAGGATGGAGGAAGTGAGAGATTTGATCAGTATCTACCGCCACACTGAACATGGCCTGGGAATGTGAAAAGCTGCAGTGTACAGGGAGGTTTACTCTCATCTAACTGTATTCTCTACCTGACCTGGAGATTTAAATGGGTACAGTTTAAATAATGTTTTACTTTGTCTGAACCCTGTACTCCCGCTGCCCGGGACAGTTTGCTGGGAACACTGTTTAACCTCTGCGATATGGATCCTGTGAAGACTGATGGGAGACAGCGTAAGTGGAATTGTCAGGGTTCAATTCCTTCACGTGGATGAGAGAAGGTCTCCAATTGTATTTGTGAGAAAAATTCATGCCCTTGGGACTGAAGGGTCAGTAACAGAATGAAGACACCAATGGCTCAGTGACAGCAGACAAGATAGAGGGGAATGAGAGTTTCAGCTGGAGGCAGGTACAGGTACACACAAAGGAATCTGAGACACAATTTTTATACACAGAAGGTTTTGAGTGTGCGGAATGATGTGCCAAAGTCTGGTATAGTCACAACATTGTTGCCAGGGTTGGAGAGTTTAAGCTAAGGGGAGAGGCTGAACAGGCTGGGGCTGTTTTCCCTGGAGCGTCGGAGGCTGAGGGGTGACATTAAAGAGGTTGACAAAATTATGAGGCGGATAAATAGATAAAGTCTTTTCCATGGGGTCAGAGTGTCCAGAACTAGCGGGCATGGGTTTAGGGTGAGAGAGGAAAGATATAAAAGAGACCTAAGGGGCAACAATTTCACCCGGGGTTGGTACCGAATGAGCTGCCAGAGGAAATGGTGGAGGCTGATAGAATTGCAACATTTAAGAGGCATTTGGATGGTATATGAATAGGAAGGGTTTGGTGGGATATGGGCCGGATACTGGCAGGTGGGGGAAGATTGGGTTGGGACATCTGTTCGGCATGGAGGTTTGTATCGCTCACTGATCTAACCTGAACAACTTTGCCCATTTACCCAGTCTGTCAATATCCTTTGTAATGTCAGGGTCTGTTTCCATGCTGTAAATCTCTATGACTCTATTTAAAAGGCATCTGGATGGGATGCAGACAGGGAGGGTTTGAAGGGGTAAGGGTCAAATGTTGGCAAATATAACTAGATTAATTTCAGTTATCTGGTCAGCAGAGACGAGCTGGAATGGAGGGTCTGTTTCTGTGCTCAGCCCCTCCGAAATCCTGATGAAGTACTTTTGCCCGAAACGTCGATTTTCCTGCTCCTCGGATGCTACCTGACCTGCTGTGCTTTTCCAGCAACACTCTGATCTAAGCTCTGAAATGCACTCTTTCAGAGTTCCATCAACCTCATACCATGCACTTGAAGGCACTTCTACTGCCTTCCGAAAATACACAAAGCCAACACACCAGGATGTCCCATCATATTAGGCAATGGGATCCGATGTGGGAACCTCACTGCCGATGTCAAATGCATCTTGAAAGCCATGAGGCAGGGTACCCCCAGCTTCTGCCACGACAGAACATTGGGGCACAGGCAGATTTCAACCTCACACCTTCAAGGCTGAATCTGAGCTGTGGTGGCATCTATTGTTAAAGATTTACCTGAGAATTTAGCTATTTGTACATACTGTTTACATATGAAAGAATAAAATCTAACATGGTATTTCTAAAAGTATACAGACTGAACAGACAATGCACTTTTATTTTTAAATATGTCATTTCAGTGGCATCACCCTGTAATATTTTGCTATAACTTCTCTGTCTTATGATGTTAGGCTCCACAACCACCTGATGAAGGTACAGCGCTCCAAAAGCTAGTACTATCAAATAAGCCTGTTGGACTATAACCTGATGTTGTGTGATTATTTAACTTTGTCCACCCCAGTCTAACACTGGCAACTCCAAATCTTTATTACATATTGTTTACACTAACTCACACGCAGTTCAGGTCAGTTTAGCACAATGACCCTGTTCCTCTTTTTGTGAGGTTCCCTGTGTATATTAACAGAGTTAATGGGCCCCGAGATGATGAGTACATTCTCCTTATCCTCTCAGTTTAAACAGTTGAACATATCAGTTTGAAACCAGTGGAAGAGGAGATTGTATTTTTCTGTACAATTTCAGTGCAGAAAGTTCAGCCATAAACTGTCTTCGCAAAAGTGGGGGTTGAATGCAATTCTCACTGAGCAACATTAATACAGCAAACACAATTCCGAGTTACTGTTATCAATTGGTTAAGGAACTGGGATGAAAAAAACCACATGTGGTGTGGTGTCGTGACTCAGTTTGTTCACTTGCCGACATCATAAACAGCCCACAAAGATTTCACATTGTAGTGGTGCCTGTGTATTTTACCAAATGCATGGTTGTTTCAAAATCTCCCAAGTCAGTGTTGCCCGTCAGTCAACCATGCGTCCTGTTTGAGCCTCAGCCTGTTTTGGTGACCCTCGTCTGATAGGAGAAAGTGAGTACTGAAGATGCTGGAGATCAGAGCTGAAAATGTGTTGCTGGAAAAGCGCAACAGGTCAGGCAGCATGCAAGGAGCAGGAGAATCGACGTTTCGGGCATGAGCCCTTCTTCAGGAATAAGAAGGGCCTGAAGAAAGGCTCATGCCCGAAACGTCGTTTCACTTGCTCCTTGGACGCTGCCTGACCTGCTGCGCTTTTCCAGCAACACATTTTCAGTTTCGACCCTCGTCTATTCCCTGGTTTAATTCCTCCAGTGGATATTGTTTCTTCCGAGCTATTAATTCAATCTGGAGTTTCCTTCCTGCGTTTGACAAGAACTTCTGCTTGTACTCCTCCTTTATTACGCCTCGTTCATTTCCAGTTTGTTGGGAATAACGAGGTGGGCCAGGAGACATGGCAGGCTTGCCGGGGAATGTTGCAGTGATGGCGCAGACACCAATAGCTGTTCATCCTAATTCTCTGCTGTCAACATTCATTCATTCCACAGCAACAGGAAATACTTCATTGCACTCCTGTCGTTGTGGTTCGCACTGTGAGTGCGGTTTCTTTTCTTGTGGATTATGAATTCTATTTAGAACTCGAAAGGATCATAATATTTGGAGGAAGGAATGACTCCTCACCTCAGGCATAAGTTTAGGGAACTTTATTCGGAGAATGTGAGCCTAATCCCACACATGCTACCGAGAGGGCAGAAAGCCTGTTAGCTGGTCCACTCTCAATTTGTCTCCGAATGTCAGACTTTTCAAAGAGCAGAAATGGGAAATGAGGAATATGGGCAGACCGAGAGTCCGAGAATGGGAAAGAGGGTCAGGTGCATGCACAGAGAAAGAAAGAAATATGGAGACGCATATTGACGGAGATACTGAAAGAACCAATTCTCCAATCGACATGGCTGCTGACTTACAGAAACAAATAATAAAAAAGGTAACTATTAAGCACAGCCTTTCACCATCTCCGAGCAACGGAAGGATTCTTACAGCCAACAAAGTCATTTTGAATTTTCAACATTGATGGTTGTAAGCTAATGAAAGATTTTGGTAAATATCCTGACAGGGAAAACTGATCATTTTACCAAAAGTATAATACAGAAATGTCTAAATAACCTCGCTCCGCCGATATGAAGCATTAACTCTGTTTCTCTCACTGTCGTACTAAGTTTTTCTATCAAACCTTGGTTTTGGTTCCGATTTCAAACATCTGCAATCCTTTGTTTCATATTATTCTTAACAACATTTGAGACAAAACCAATGACCTGACGGCTTCAGCAAATCGGTCAGAAATACTGTTAGCAAGATATCTTTGCAGAACGCATCGCCCATTCCCTGACCAGGAATCACCCTTTCCCCCTCAGAAAATGCACCAACTCCTAACCGTGAGATTAAAAGGGAAGGCAACAGAAGCTGTCGCATTTATTCTCAATGAAACCACTTATGCATTTCATTTTGGTTCATTTTCGCTGCACATTAGTTTCTCGTTGTCTTCGAGGTGTTGTTAACACGAAAGGAAAATACCATTCGGCCTATCGTGCAGTATGGCTCATCAGATAGCCGTCTGTTTTCGATCCAGTGTCCAGCTTTGACAGGATACTTTGTGTGTTCTGTTGTTTTCACCGCAAAATTCAGAAAAAGATTATCCCTGCGATCTTAAACGAGACAACACTGGGAGTGAGTTATATACCGTCATACTGAAGTGAAATCCCCTCGAGCAACCCATTCACATTTTCATCCATAAAGTGAGTCACAGACACACGTGCCCGGAGGTGGGGGGAGGAGGGCAGAGTTTTCGGGATTATACCAGCTCCTTGTGCTTCAGTACCGCTCTCCACCGACTTAAGACCAAGCCCCACCCCGCCCCCTACACCCCACCTATACACACACACACACACACACACACAGAAGTTTCTCCGACAAAAGGCAGCTTTAGGCGCAACTAAATTCAGTTTTACAGACCATGAGAGACGTTGCGTTGAGCTGGAATTTAAAATGGACAATTGCCTCACATGCAACTTTCAAATTTGAAAACACACTGATCCAAAGTCTGCAGCTCCTGAAAATCTGTCGCACATTGAGGTGCATTACTACCAAATTCGAGACCCACTGATCCAATCCCTGCAGTAAATTGCACACAAATCAGGAAGGATCGAACCACCAAAAGTCAGAGGCATTATCCATTACGTCACTGGCCCAACGGCAGCTGGAGGTACGAATCCCTTCAGTGGTGGAATCCCTTCAGTGCAATCTCACGCATCAAAACCTGTTCTGTACATTCCTGCATTGCACCTACTGACCAACATCAGATCACCACAGCTCCACTTTCTTTACTTTGAAACCCAAGGCGATCATATGAAGCGTTTGCAAAATTGAAGAGAGAAACGTTGTTGCCGAAGGTGGTTATGAAGGGATGGACAGGCACAAGGGTGAGTACAATTCAGGTTGCTTTGGATACTATCAGCATTACCGGGGGCCCGTGCTGAGGAGTCAAAGTTTGTATCGTCCAGAAATGGATATAGTTCCAATTCAGGGAATGAAGGTTTAATTCTCTTCATGTGAATTGTCTGACTGAAAACGCTTTCCTCGTTTCACATAGAAGACATACCGGGATCCCTCCAGAATCAGCCCAGTGATTGCTTGAACCATGTAGAAGGACAATGACAGCGGACAGATACGATAGTGACCCCTTCAAATCTCCCTCCAATCATCTCACCTTCCTGAGTTGGAAATATGTTGTGTTCCTTCAGTGTCTCTGGGTGTAAATCCAGGAACTCCCGCACTTGCACCATAATGGCTGTACCTCCGTGTGAAGGAGTTCAATGGTTCACAAGAGCAACTCATCTCCTCCATCTCTGGGGGATTTAGGGATGGACAGCGAGTCCTATTGCATTGAGTGATATCTTTATTCCAGGAATGCGTTCCTAAATGTGGTAGGTTCCAATCGGTAGTAAGTTTGGAAGTGGAGCAGGGAAGTGAAATTGACGTGAATGACAATGATGACTGGGAGGCATGAGGCAGGAAGTGAGTCTGCATCTGGTGGTGCAAGGCTCAGTGTCACTGCTAATGGTTTAGCCTTTACAGCAAACTGTTTACATTGGCTCACACACCATTCCTGGTCAAAT
The DNA here is from genome assembly GCF_037043375.1 of Chiloscyllium plagiosum. NCBI lineage: Eukaryota > Metazoa > Chordata > Chondrichthyes > Orectolobiformes > Hemiscylliidae > Chiloscyllium > Chiloscyllium plagiosum. The sequence goes on along the minus strand of NW_028270287.1, from coordinate 70,830 downwards.
CATGGCAATGACACTGTTCCTTTTCGTGTGAAATTCCCTCTGTGTGTATGAAAGCCGTCAATACGCCCCAAGAGGATGAAAAATGTTCCCTTTGTCCTGTCAGCTTAAACAGATACACATATCTGTTTGAAACCAATGCAAGAGAAGATTAGCCTTTTATGTGCCTTTGCATTGAAGAACGATCAATCGTGAAATGTCTGGTTTTGCAAAAGAGGGGTTTGATTGCAAATCACACTGAGTAATATTGATACAGAAATGTATTTCCGAGTTCATGTGGTCATGTGGTTAATGAACTGCACATATGGACGTTGCTTAGTTATTTAAAACCCCTCCTTGGTAAGCAGCTGACCATACGGTCCAATCGCAGTTGCGCCCGCTTGTTGTATTGAAAGCTCGGAGGTTCACCTTTTATAAAGTATCCTGTTGCTGATGAAGCGACGCAGCATCCTGCCTGAGTTCGAGCCTGTTATGGTTTGGCAAATCCGCTCCTTTTTCCTGGTTTAGTTCCAGCAGTGCAGGTTGTCCTTCCTAACCAATACACCAACCTAGAGTTTCTTACTGCTGTTCTAATAGGACTCCTTCTTCTCCCCCACTTTTATTCTCCCTCCTTCATTCCAAGTTTGGTGGGAATAACGAGGTGAGGCAGGAAACACTGCAGAAAGGCCGTGGAATGTTGTGGTCATGGCACAGAAACCACGAGTGGATCACCCTCATTCTCTGCTGTCGCCATTCACTCATTTTACAGCATCATTAATGTTTCCACGTTCTCCTATAGTTAGTTTATTTTTCTTTGGATAAGAAATGCAACTTTAATTTCGAAAGGGTTATAATGATTTGAGGAAGAAATGGCCCCTTGCATCACATCCAAGTGCCAGACGTATTATCCGTAAAATGTGAGCCATGTTGTGCAGCCTCCTGCCAGGTTCCAGAAAACCTCTCAACAGCTCCATTCTCAAACTATCCCCGAACGTCAGGCTTTTCATAGAGTAGGGATGGGAAATGAGGGATATTGGCAAAAAAAGGGTCAAAGAATATGAAAAAGGGTGAGGTAGATACACAGAGATAGAGACAGGAAATTAGAGGCCTATCTGGAGGTAGACACTGAACAAATCAGATCTCGGGTCGACATGGCTGCTAACTGGCAAAAAATAAAAGATTTTGATAACAATCCTCAGATAAAACTGACCAATATCCCGGCATTGTGGTCTAGAAATGAAGAACTAATCTGGTTCTGTCGTTGTGTATCATTGTCTCTGTTTCTCTCCACAGATGTTGCCAGGACTATTCAGTTTGCACGTCAATTCTTGTTTTTGGTTCAGATTTCCAACATCTGCATCTCTTGGTTTTCTATTCAACTTTAAAACCGATGTTCTGCCAACTTTGGAAAAGTGGTCAGAAATATTCTTACCACGATGTGTGTGCAGAACAAAGCACGCATTCCTTGACCGGGAATAGAACCCGTGTCACGGCGGCGAGAGCGCCAAAGGCTGGCTACTAGACTACAAGGGAAGGCAGAAGACGCCCTTACATTTATCCAGAAAAGTGAATTAGTGACTGTATGAGAGCATGAGTCAAGAAGTTCATCTGAGGATGTAAATCTTCTCATTCCTGTTGTTGACTGAATAAGCGGTAACCATGCCTTCTGCTTGGACACTCGAATATGCGAACTGCTCCAAACCATGACTGAGGTTTTCTGGTTTTGGTTCACGCAGGTTTAGAAATGCTCGGGTCCAAATGAGGCGTTTCAGAGCCTACTTTGGGATACATTTGACAGAGATGACATCAGGTAACCAATGTTCGCTGTGACCCGAGCAAATGAGAGCTTACCTTGTCACTGAACCAGGATGCCTTCACATGTAAAGCAAATGCGATAGTTTTGGTGCAGAAACGATCAGTGCTGGTAACTGTACCCTTAAAATGGACGGCGGGAGAAGATCCACAATTCGACTCATATCGTCGACCCAGGAGGAGAGAAACTTAGTTGAGAGTGTGGTGCTGGAAAAGCACATCCGGGCAGGCAGCATCCGAGCAGCAGGAGAACTGCCGTTTGTTTTAGGAGCGTTTCATCATCTCCAGCCCTCACTTTATCCGAGGAGAGAAATTGAACGAAGTTTGACACAGCAATTAATCGGAATGGTATTCCTTTTCACCATGGCAGCAGATGTGGGCTAGCAAGTTCAAAGCCAGGTTTGCTGAAGAGAACAACAAGTAGGAACGCTCCATTCCCACCAATCCACTTTTCCCAAGGGAACAAAGTCGCTCCTGCCTGGTTTGAACTAGAGGTGTTTCGGGTGCGACCCAAATGGAACAACGAGGTCACAACCGAGCCACCGAGCCAGCTGCTCTTTATCTATCACTGACATTTCCGTTCCGAATAGACCAATGTTGGCCAGGGTTATTAGCACGATTGAAAAAAAAGGATATCACGTGAAAATGCTCAGGAAATACTGACAAACAGGTTGCCAGGTTTGCCGAGTTTGGAATGTAGGGCGATGCTGAATAGGCGCGGGCAATTTTCCTTGTAGCGCCGAGACAGAGGAATGTTCCTAACTGCACACTTAAACAGGATGGCCAGCAGGGCTGTAGACATCGCCACATATTCACAGCCACAGCGCAGTGACATTTGAAAAGAAATTCACGCAGCAGTTATTTGGAATGATACTTCTTTTTACCACTAGAGTAGTGATGGGCGAGTAAATGCAAAACAAGGTTTGATGATGAGGCTGCAATAAAGCCCCATCGATCACCATCTGGGAAACTGTCGCCCTTAAAGCGGGAACAACAATATTTCTGCTCAGCTCTGAACGAGGCCACTTTCTGCAGAAACTGATGCTTCTACTCTCCAGAAAGGTATCATTGCCCGCCGACTGCATTCTTGAAAATAGTAATTATCTGTGCTGGAAACATCCACCTATATTCTGAACAAGGAAGAATGTGTATCGAATAAAACCATACACGGCAATTAATTGGACGTGCATTCCCTTTCACGACAACGGCAGGAATGGGCAGGGACATACAGAGTAAGGTTTACTGACCAGATCAGAAAGCAATTACCTTCATCTATGTTAACACACAAGCCAATTGTTTTTACTGCCCGGATATTTGAAGGACCGATCCTTCCCATGGGAGGTGAAGGTGATAACTGCTCCCCCGCACAAACACAGTGGGGCCAGAGACCTGATCGAGCTGTCCCCCAGCGGTGATTGCGTTGTTCAGAACAGATTGGGTTTGCCGTGCACGACTGAAACTCAGCGCGATCACCCAGAGACACGGTGTAACAGCCGCCAGCAGATGTGGAGGGGTTTGGGGCGGATGAAGACCCAGTCTGGGAAAAAAGACTGGGTCTTAAATTCAAGGGGAATGAGTGTTACAGGGAGAAGACTGGAGAATGGGATTGAGAGCAATATTAGCCATGATAGAATGGCAGAGCAGATTATGGGCTGAAAGCTCTAACCATCATCCTATACATTCCGGTCTCTGGTCATCTGGTATCTAAGGAAATAGAAACAGAGTTAATTGTTCATTTCCAAGTTCTTCGGTCATAAATGAGCAAAGTGAGAGATGGGACAGATCTGATACAAATTTAAAAGCTGGGAACATGGTTGGAGAGGAAAATAAAATACAAGAGAATAAAGTTGGAAGTCAGAAGATAGTCAATAAAAAGGAAGACTGTACAAATCCAGAGGGAGATGGGCATGCAAAAAGAAATTTCACGAGTCCCGAAGTCTTAACACTCTTCCTTTCCAAAATGCAAGCAGACCTGCTGAGATTTTCAGCAATTTCATTTGTTGGTTCCGAAACAGAAGATGGTAGTGATCCTGGACCAATCAGCTCTTACATGCTTTGGGGATGTGAGACGTACCCGTTCACCCAGATCACTTCTGTCCCACTGTGAAACCTCACAATCCTGCCCCACCCCCACCCCTGTTACTGACAATAAACTGTCCATTACGTGAACCCCCATGAGCACACAAGATCATTTTCCGTGTGAATTGTGAAACGTTCAGGCGAGTTCGCCTAGGTTTCCGTCAGAACGGTCTGAATCACTTCATTTTGGTTCAGGACCATTTGACATTGAGCAGTCACTGTCAGACCCCGTCCCCCCAACAAGTAGACATTCGCGTTCTGTGTCTCTGAGCACTCTGTTTGGTGGACGTTTGGAGTGGAACCTGACGTTTTGAAAGAGACACAATTCATCGTATATTCGGCCGCACTGATAAACCTGTCTCTGGCACTTCCAGGAAAGTGGAGACAGCTTTCACTCAGAAACCGACGTGTGATGAAACACAGTCGGATCCACGTGTCAAAAACGACCCCTGCACTGGGTTGCAATCCTGCAAGTGGAGTAGAGGGCTGGATTTCTTTAAAGGAGTGAAAGGGCCCATCGTGAGGCTTGAACCTTACGGCCCTGAGATTAAGCATCTCATGCTGTACCGACTAAAGTAGCTGGGCCTGGCTCACGATTAATTAGTGTGTCATTTCATACTGAGCATATTTCACCTGGCATTGCAATTTGCAAGGATCCAGTTCATTCCTGCCAATCACAAATGTCATCATCCACACTTTCCATTTCTCAGCTAGTATTCGTTCAGAACATTATTATCTATTTAGCACTTATCTCTGGATTTAAGATTCAATATACATATTTTCATATTTTTATCCTCATCTTTAGGTGGCCGGAATGATTCCCAATCACTCTGGCAGACGTTAAATCAATTGGGACATTCCCTAAGGAAACGCAATCATTCCTGTTTCGGGTGTAAGCAATCTCACCTGCTGCCGAGACAGAGTCCTCACAGTCAGCACTTTCTCTATCCTTCCTGCCAACAACTTTCCCCACTTCTTATTTGCGACACAGGAGTTTGGTTTATGAAACACTCCAAGGACTGCAACAATCTTCTGAAGCCATTCTCAACTTAAAGTGGAATTGTTGTCCCTCTCACACGGGAAGAGCCGTTCCTGGGGAAGGATTTTCCATGTGCTGTGTCCCAGGGCTGAGCAGGAAGCCGGTGATTGAAGCTGCAGTAGCCGCTTTCTGTAGGCAGCGGGGCCTTGGAGAGATTGGGGCCACATCCAGCTGCGGACTCTGCTGAGTTCTCGTTGTTGCAGTGTCAGCACATGGTTGATCTCAATGCTTGAACTGAAATCGTTGAGGCTCGGTGCGAAGGGCAGGCTCGAACCACCAAACTTGCAGCCAAACGTGCTGACTATTTGAGACACAGAAACTGGTACGATATTCATCGTAAAGCAGTGCAGATGAGGGGGCTCCGACAGCAAAGTGTCCCACTGACTGTCCCAGAGTCAGTCTGGATTAGAGGCCTGACCGGCTGCAAACGCAACAACGAAAATGTGCAGGGCCTGCTAAGTTCCTCTGCCTGAAGAAGAACAGCCGCGATCTTGGTAGCGGTGGGATTCGAACCCACGACTCGATAGAGACTGGAGCTTAAATCCAGCGCCTTAGACCACTCGGCCACGCTACCCTACAGGCGAAATGCGCACAAAATTGTCATTACTAATGTTTCAGCGTCGCTTCACTTCAGCAATAACAGATCGTGCATTCAGTAACGAACGTGGTGCAATTTAGAAAGTATTTGAAAAGGTTTGCAAGGTTTGCACTGTTTGGACAATAGCACGAAGCTGAATAGGCTTCGACAGTTTTCCCTGGGGCTTCAGGGCTGAGGAATGGCCTTACAGAATTTTAAAACGTCATGAGGCAGACGGTCAGAGAAAAGAGTCAGGGAGTAAGTTTTACATAAATTCATAGTTTTTGAGCTCAAGATTTCTACATGAATGAATGCAGTTTTTGAGCAAAGTACAAAAACTGCATGCAAGTACAAACTCACCCACAAAATATCTGTGTGCATGTGGGTCTTTGTCTGTCTGTGTGGGTGTGTCTGTCTGGGGTGGGGGTTATGAGTGTGAGAAAGTGTGTGTGTGTGTCTGTGTGTGTAGTGAGTGCAGAGTGTCTTAAGTCTGTGAGGGGGTGCATGTGTGAGTGTGGGAGTGTGCGTGTCTATAAAGATGTGCGTGGGTGTCTGTATGCGCGTCTGTATGTATCTGTGTCCGTGTGTGTGTGTGTGTAGAAATATGTGTGTGTGTGTGTATGTGTGTGTGTGTGTGTGTATAGTGCAATGGTGATCACCTGTAATGTGACATGAACCCAAGGTCCCGGTTGAGGCCCTCCCTATGTGTACCGAACTTAGCTATCAGCCTCTGCTCAGCCACTTTTCTCTTCTGCCTGTCCCGAAGTTCACCTTGCAGGATGGTCACCCGAAGGTCCGAGGCTGAATGCCCTGGACCGCTAAAGTGTTCCCCAACTGGGAGGGAACCCTCCTGTTGTGCGGTGCCCATTCATCTGTTGTCGTAGCCTTTGCTCGGTTTCCCCAATGTACCATGCCTCCAGGCATTCTTGCCTGCAACGTATAAGATAGACAAAGTTGGCTGAGTCACATGAGTACCTGCCAGGCAAAAGGTGGGAGGTGATCCAATGCGTAATAGTGGTATCCATGTCCACACTCAGACACGTCTTGCCGCATGAATTTATGTAAAACTCCATTATCTCACTTTTTAGATTAGAATCAATCTAAACATCATGGTATAGACAGAGAACACAGGGGTGGATTCTGGATCAGCGGTGCTGGAAGAGCACAGCAGTTCAGGCAGCATCCAAGGAGCAGCAAAATCGACGTTTCGGGCAAAAACCCTTCATCAGGATTAAAGGCAGTGAGACTGAAGAGTGGAGAGATAAACTAGAGGAGGGTGGGGGTGGGGAGAAAGTAGCATAGAGTACAATGAGTGAGTGCGGGAGGGGATGAAGGTGATAGGTCAGGGAGGAGAGGGTGGAGTGGATAGGTGGAAAAAGAGATAGGCAGGTAGGACAAGTCCGGACAACTCATGGGGACAGTGCTGAGCTGGAAGTGTGGAACTAGGGAGAGGTGGGGGAAGGGGAAATGAGGAAACTGTTTGAAGTCCACATTGATGCCCTGGGGTTGAAGTGTTCCGAGGTGGAAGATGAGGCGTTCTTCCTCCAGGCGTCTGATGGTGATGGAGGTGCGGTGAAGGAGGCCCAGGACCTCCATGTCCGCGGCAGAGAGGGAGGGGGAGTTGAAATGTTGGGCCACAGGGCGGTTGGTTGATTGGTACGGGTGTCCCGGAGATGTTCCATAAAGCGCTCTGCTAGGAGGCGCCCAGTCTCTCAAATGTAGAGGAGACCACATCGGGAGCAACGGATACAATAAATGATATTAGTGGATGTGCAAGTAAAACTTTGGTGGATGTGGAAGGCTCCTTTAGGGGTTTGGATAGAGGTGAGGGAGGAGGTGTGGGCGCAGGTTTTACAGTTCTTGCGGGGGCAGGGGAGGTGCCAGGTTGGGAGAGGGCGTGGACCTGACCAGGTAGTCACGGAGGGAACGGTCTTTGCCGAAGGCGGAAAGGGGTGGTGAGGGAAATATATCTTTGGTGGTGGGGTCTGTTTGGAGTTGGCCGAAATGTCGGCGGATGATTTGGTTTATGTGAATGTTGGTAGGGTGAAAGGTGAGCACCAGGGGTGTTCTGTCCTTGTTACGGTTGGAGGGGTGGGGTCTGAGGGAGGAGGTGTGGGATGTGGACGAGATGCGTTGGAGGGTATCTTTAACCACGAGGGAAGGGAAATTGCGGTCTCTAAAGAAGGAGACCATCTCGTGTGTTCTATGGTGTAACTGGTCCTTCTGGGAGTAGATACAGCGGAGGTGGAGGAATTGGGAATACGGGATGACATTTTTGCAAGAGGTAGGGTGGGAAGAGATGTAATCCAGGTAGCTATGGGAGTCGGTGGGTTTGTAAAAAATGTCAGTGTCAAGTCGGTCGTCATTAACGGAGATGGAGAGGTCCAGGAAGGGGAGGGAGGTGTCAGAGATGGTCCAGGTAAATTTAAGGCCAGGGTGGAATGTTTTGGTGAAGTTGATGAATTGCTCAACCTCCTCACAGGAGTTCATTTTCAGGTCCTGACTTTGTGCGAGATGGTTAATTAAATATAACCTGGAGATGTAGAGACTCCTCATTTTAAGGCACTGACTGTGTGGTGGCTGGTTAAAACTTTTATAACCAGGATATTTACAGTTTCTACAGTTTGGGGCACTGACTCTGGGCTGGCTGGTTAAATGAATACATATAACCAGGAGATTTAGAACCTGTTCAGTTTAGGGCACTGACTGTGGGTTGGTGGCTTAAATAAATACATATAACTAGGAGATTTACAGTCTCCCCTGTTTAGGGTTCAGATTATGTGCTGGATGGATTAATATATATATATATATATATAGATATATACACACACACACACACACACACACACACACACACAGAGAGAGAGAGAGAGAGAGAGAGAGAGAGAGAGAGAGAGCCGGGAGATTTCGAGTCTCCTCCGTTTCGGGCACTGCCTCTTTGCTGCCTGTTTAAATACATGTATCCAGGATATTTAGTGTTTCCTCATATTCGAGCACTGACTCTGGGCTGGCTGGGTCAATATACATAACTAGGGGATATAGAGAATCCTCACTTTAGGTCACTGACTCTGTGCTGGCTGGTTAAATATATGCATGTAACCAGGAGATTTAAATTCTGTTCAATTTAGGGCACTGACTCTGTGCTGGCTGGTTAAATGTATATAGCCAGGAGGGTTAGAGTCTCCTCAGTTTGCGATACTGACTCTGGGCTGGCTGGTTAAACAAATAGCTATAACCAGGAGATTTAGTGTCTGTTCAGTTTAGGGCAATGGCTCTGTGCCTGCTGTTTAAATATATATATATATATATATGTATAATCAGGATATTTAGGGTTTCCCCAGTTTTGGGCACTGGCTCTCAACTCTATGATTAAATAAACACTTATAACGAGGAGATTCAGAATCTCCTCAGTTAATGCATTGATTGTGGTCTGGCGGATTAAATAACTAGATATAACCAGATTTAGAGTCGCCTCAGTTTCCGGTTAAACAATGTGCTGAATTTATAAATACACATAAATTACCAGAAGATTTAAAGTCTCCTCAGTTAAGGGCACTGACTATGTGCCATCGGTTTAAATATATATATAACCTGGAAATTTAGAGTCTCCTCAGTTTGAGCACTGTCTCTGTGTTAGCTGGTTAAACATATATATATACAACCTGGAGATGTAGAGTCTCCTCTGGTGAGGGCACTGACTCTGTGCTGTCTGTTTAAATATATATAACCACGAGATTCAGATTCTCCTCAGACAAGGCAGAAAGTCTGTGCAGGGTGGTTAATTAAATATGCATATCCAGGAGATTTAAATTCTCCACACGTTAGGGCACTGACATTGTGCTGGCTGGTTACATAAATATATATAATCAGGAGATTTAGAATCTCCCCAGTTTAGGCACTGACTCTGTGCTGACTGGTTTAATATATATAACCAGGGCATTTAGTGTCTGCTTATTTTCGGGCACTGATTCTGTGCTGTGGCCTAACACATACATACTCAGGAGATTTAGAGTCTACTCAGTTATGGGCACAGCCAGCACATTTTCTGAACCCTAAAATGAGCAGACTCTATATTTCCTGGTTACATATATTTATTTAACCAGCCAACACAGAGTCAGCACTGACTTTATGCTGGCTGACTCATTTCAAAACAACAGGAGATTTAGAGTGACCTCAGTAAATGGCACTGTCTAATTAAATATATATAACCAGAAAATTAGAGTCTCCTCAGTTTAGGGTACTGACTCTGTGCTCGATGGATAAAGACTCATAAATTACCAGGAGTTTTAGAGTCTCTTCATTTCAAGGTACTGACTCTGTGCTGGCTGGTTGATTATCAGGAGATTTAGTTTCCTCATTTCAAGGAACTGACTGTGATGTCCGTTTAAATATATACAACCAGGCGATTTAGCGTCTCCGCAGTTAAGGCACTGACTCTGTGCTGGCTGGTTAATTATATATAACCAGGAGATTTAGAGTCTCCTCAGTTTCGGGCACAGACTCTGTGCTGGCTGGTTAAATAAATAGATACAACCAGGAGATTTAGAGTCTCTAGTTTCGGCCACTGACTGTGTGTTTAATAAGCATATCTAACTAGGAGATTCAGAATGATCTCAGTCTAGGGCACTGACTCTGTGCTGGCTGGATCAATCAATATCACCAAAAATTTCGAGTCTGCTCATTACAAGGCATTGAGACTGTGCTGGCAAGTTAAATAAATACATATAAACAGGAGATTTAGAGAATGTTTAGGGCATTGACTGTGCTGGCTGGTTAAATACAGAAACATAAACAGGAGATTAAGAGTCTGCTCATTCTATGGCACTGACTCTGCTGCGTATTCAAATATACATAACCAGGAGATTTAGAGTCTCTTCAGTTTGGGGCACTGACTGTGCTGGCTGGTTAATTGTATATAACCAGGACGTTTTGGGTCTCCTCAGTTTAGGGCACTGACTGTGTGGTGTCTGGTTCAAATTTGTATAACCAGGATATTTCGACTCTCCTCAGTTTGTGGCACTGACTCTGGGATGGCTGGTTAAAACAATAGATATAACTAGGTGATTTAGAGTCTCCTTTGTTCAGGGCACTGATTTTCTACTGTCTAGTTAAATAAATATGTAAAACCACGGGATTCTGATTCTCCTCAGTCAAGAGCACTGACTCTGTGCTGGATGGTTAAATAAACATGTATGTCCAGGAGATTTTAATTCTCCACAATTTAGGGCACTGACATTGTGCTGGTGATTTAAATAAATATATATAACCAGGAGATTTAGAGTCTCCTCAGGTGAGGGCACTGACTGCAGGCTGGCGGATTTAAAAAAAAATATATGACCAGGATATTTATAGTCTCCTCTGTTTGGAGCACTGACTCTGGGTTGGCTTGTTAAAAAAATACGTATAACCATGAGATTTAGAGTCTCCAAAGTTTTGCGCACTGACTCTGCGTCGGCTGGTTAAATATATATAACCAGGAGATTTAGAGTCTTCTCACTTTTGGGCACTGACTTTTTACTGGTTAGTTAAATAAATATATATAACCAGGACATTTAGCATCTCCTCAGTCAAGGGCACTGACTTGGTGCTGTTTGTTTAAATAAAAATAACCACGAAATTCAGATTCTCCTCCGTCTATGGCACAAAATCTGTGCTGGATGGTTATATAAACATGCATATCCAAGAGATTTAAATTCTCCATAGTTTAGGGCACTGACTCTGTGCTGCCTTGTTTAATACACATAACCAGGAGATTTAGAGTCTGCTCATTTTCGGGCACTGACTCTGTGCTGTGCCTCGTTAATACATATATATATATTATCACATTTAGTATCTCCTCAGGTTAGGGCACTGACTGTGTTGGCTGATTAAATATATACAACCAGGAGATTTAGAGTCTCCTCATTTTGGGGCACCAACTCTGTTCTGGCTCAGTTATGGGCACAGCAGGCACATTGACTGAACCCTAAAATGAGCAGACTCTATATCTCCTGGTTATATATCGATTTACCCAGCCAGTCCAGAGTCAGTGCCCCAAACTGAGGAGACTCTAAATGTCCTGGTTACATACATTTATTTAACCAGCCAACACAGAGTCAGCATTGACTTTATGCTGGCTGACTAATTTCAAAACAACAGGAGATTTAGAGTGTCCTCAGTCAGGGGCACTGTCTGTGTGCTGTCTGTTTAAATATATATAACCAGGAGATTTAGAGTCTCCTCAGTTTCTGGTACTGATATATATATATATATATATATATATATATATATCTTATATATATTCATCCATCACATAGTCTGAACCCTAAACTGAGGCGACTCTAAATCTCCTGATTATATATATTTATTTAACCCGCCAGCCTCAGTCAGTGCCCGAAACTAAGGAGACTCTAAATATCCTGGTTATATGTTTTTACTTAACCAGCCAGTCCAGAGTCAGTGCCCGACAATAAGCAGCCTCTAAATCTCCTGGTTATGTATATTTATTTAATCAGCCAGAACAGAGTCGGTGCCCCAAAATGAGGAGACTCTAAATCTCCTGGTTGTATATATTTAATCAGCCAACACAGTCAGTGCCCTAAACTGAGGAGATACTAAATGTGATAATATATATATGTATTAACGAGGCAGCATAGAGTCTGTGCCCTAAACTGAGGAGACTCAGAATCTCCTGGTTGGATATATTTAAACAGCAGAACAGAGTCAATGCCCTTAACTGAGGTGATTCTAAATCGCCATGCATTTATCTATACAGCACATAGTCTGAGCACTAAAGTGAGGAAACTGTAAATCACCTAGTTATATAAATGTATTTAACCCGCCAGCCCATAGCCAGTGCCCTAAGTTTAGGAGACTTTAAACCTCCTGGTTATATTTAATTAACCAGCTCATGATATATATTAAACAGACAGAACAAAGTCAGTGCCCATAACTGAGTAGAGTCTAAATCTCCTGATTACGTATACTTAAATACACAGCACAGAGTCAGTGCCCTAGAATAAGCAGACTCGAAATCTTCTGGTTATATATATTAGACCAACCAGCACAGAGTCATTGCCCTAAACTGTGGAGAATTTAAATCTCCTGGATATACATGTATATTTAGCCATACAGCACAGAGTTTGTGCCATAGACTGAGGAGAATCTGAATCTAATGGTTTATTTATTAGACTAGCCAGCACAGAGTCAGTGCCCTAAACAGTGGAGACTTTAAATTTCTTCGATATACATGTTTATTTAGCCATGCAGCACAGAGTCCGTGCCCTAGACTGAGGAGATTCTGAATCTCCTGGTTATATATATTTATTTAACTAGACAGCAAAAATTCAGTGCCTCAAACAGAGGACAATCTAAATCTCCTGGTTATGTATATTTATTTTACCAGCCAGCAGGGAGTCAGTGCCCAAGAATGAGCAGGCTTTACATCTCCTGGTAATGTATATTTATTTAATCAGCCAGCATAGAACCAGTGCCCTAACATGAGCAGACTCCATATCCCCTGGTTATATATCTTTAACCAGCCAGCACAGAGTCAATGGCCTAAGTTGAAGTGACCCCAAATCTCCTGGATGTATCTATTTATTTAACCAGCCACCACACAGTCAGTGTGCTAAACTGAGGAGGCTCTTCTTTCGACTGTGACGTCTAGGAATGGACAACGGAGAACTACAAACTTGCATATACAGAAAACTGACAAACACAGACTAAATACTTGACGACACCAGCAACTATCCCAACACACACAAACAAAGCTATATCAGAACACTATTCCAATGAGCCACCACACACTGCAGCACAGACGAACTTCGGAAAACAGAGGAGAACCACCGATACAACGTATTCAAGAAGAATGGATACCCAAAGAAATAGTGCGCAGATTCCTCAAGAAGAAGCCACGACAAGCAGACCAAACACAGCCAGAAACCCTAACCCCCTGACCATACATCAAAGAAGTTTCAGAAATGACAGCCAGACTACAAAGACCCCTCGGAATCCTAGTAGCATACAAACCCAACAATACTCTCAAACTAAAACTAACAAAATGAAAAGACTCAGTACATCACATGGACAAAACAAATGTCTTCTATAAAATTCAATGCAAGGACTGCCACAAACACTTTGTAGGACAAACTGGAAGAAAGTTAGCCACCAGGATACTCGAACACCAGCTAGCCACAAAAAGACACGATCCTCTCTGCCTCATAACCCTACACATGGATGTTAAAAATCACAATTTCGACTGGAACAACACAGCTATCCCGGGACAGGGTAAGCAAAGACATGACAGATAAATCCTAGAAGCCTGGCACTCCAACCTCAACGCCATAAACAAACACATAGATCTCGATGACATCTATCAACCCCTCAGAAAACTAACAGGAAATGATATCACCACAAACCCCAGAAACCCCATCCAGGAGAAAGATATAAATAGAAAGCAGGAGACAACAACTTCGCTTCACTTGGAGATCGCCACTGATGATGTTACCTAGCCAGGTAATGAAACATCTGAATATCAAACCTACACTTCAGCGAGCAAATCTACACCCTTGTTAAATTGATAGATGTAACCAGGACTTTTAGTGTCTCCTCAGTCAAGGGCACTGACACTGTGCTGGAGAGTTAAACAAACATGTATATCCAGGAGATTTAAATTCTCCACAGTTTAGCGCACTGACTCTGTGCTGGCTAGTTAAAAAAATATATAATCAGGAGATATAGAGTCTGCTCATTCTGGGGCACTGACTCTAAGCTGTGTATTTCAAAATATATAACCAGGAGATTTAGACTCTACTCAGTTATGGGCACTGACTCTGTTATGTCTGTTTAATATATATAATGAGCTGGTTAATTAAATATAACCAGGAGATTTAGAGTCTCCTCATTTTTGGGAACTGACTGTGTGGTGGCTGGTTAAAACTTTTATAACCAGGATATTGAGAGTCTCCTCAGTTTGGGGCACTGACTCTGTATTGGCTGGTTAATTGTATATAAACAGGACGTTTTGAGTCTCCTCAGTTTAGGGCACTGCCTGTGTGGTGGCTGGTTCAAATTTGTATAACCAAGATATTTAGAGTCTCCTCAGTTTGGGTCACTGACTCTGTGCTGGCTGGTTAAATAAATAGATACCACCAGGTGATTTAGAGTCTCTAGTGTAGGGCACTGACTGTGTCTTGGCTGGTTTAATATATATAACCAGGAGATTTAGAGTCTCTTCAGTTTAGGGCACAGACTATGTGCTGAATTTATAAATACATATAAACTACCAGGAGATTTATAGTCTCCTCAGTTTAGGGCACTGAATTTCTACGGGCTAGTTAAATAAATATGTAAAACAATGAGATTCCGATTCTCCTCAGTTTAGAGCACTGACTCTGTGCTGGATGGTTAAATAAACAAGTACAAGGAGGTTTAAATTCTCCACAATTTAGGGCACTGACTCTGTGAGAGCTGGTTAAATAAATAAATACAACCAGGAGATTTAGAGTCTCCTCAGTTTCGGGGACTGACTGTGTGTTGGATCGTTTAATATATATAACCAGAAGATTTAGAGTTTTCTCCGTTTAGGGCACTGACTTTCTGCTGGTGAGTTTAATAAATATATACAACCAGGACATTTCGAGTCTGCTCATTTTAGGGCACTGATTCTGTGATGTCTGGTTAAATATATGTAACCAGAATATCTTTAGACTCCTCAGATTAGGACACTGACTGTGGGCTGGCGGGTTAACTAAATTTATATATCTAGTAGATTTACAGTCTCCTCAGTTTAGGGCACTGACTCTGTGCTGCCTGGTTAAATAAATGACAGCCAGACTACTAAGACCCCTCGGAATCCTAGTAGCACAAAAACCCAACAACACTCTCAAACAAAAACTAACAAACCTAAAAGACCCAGTACATCCCATGGACAAAACCAACGTTGTCTACAAAAATCCCATGCCAGGACTGCCACAAACACTACGTAGGAAAAACAGGAATGAAGTTAGCCACTAGGATACACGAACACCAGCTAGCCACAAAAAGACACGACCCTCTCTCCCTCGTAGCCCTACACACAGATGAACAAAAATACCATTTCGACTGGGACAACACATCTAATCTGGGACAGACTAAGCACAGACATGTCAGATAATTCCTAGAGGCCTGGCACTCCAACCACAATGCCATAAACAAACACATAGACCTATTTCCGCCAACTCCAAACATACCCCACCACCAAGGATATATTTCCCTCCCCACCCCTTTCAGCGTTCCAGAAAGACCACTTCCTCCGCGACTCCCTCGTCAGATTCACACCCGACACCAACCCAATCTCCACTCCCGGCACCTTCCCCTGCAACCGCAAGAAGTGCAAAACCTGCGCCCACACCACCCCCCTCACTTCCTTTCAAGGCCCCAAGGGATCCTTCCATATCCATCAGAAATTCACATGCACCTCCACACACATCACTTAATGCACACAATGTGGCCTCCTGTACGTTGGGGAGACAGGCCGTCTACTTACGGAACGTTTCAGGGAACAGCTCTGGAACACCTGCACCAACCAACCCAACCGCCCCTTGGCTGAACCCTTTAACTCCCACTCCCACTCCGTCAAGGACATGCAGGTCCTTGGCCAACTCCCTCGCCAGACCATGGCAACATGACACCTGCAGAAGACCGCCTCATCTTCTGCCTAGGAACCCTCCAACCACAAGGGATGAATGCAGATTTCTGCAGCTTTCTCATTTCCCCTCCCCCTGCTTTTCTCAGTCCCAACACTCAGACTCATCATCACTTTCTTGACCTGCAATTTTCTTCCCAACTTCCCCCCCCCCTCTCCGGCCTATTACCCTCACTTTAACCTCCTTCCACCTATCGTATTCCCAGACCCCTCCCCCAACTCACTCCCGCCTACCTTTCATCTTAACCTGCTTGGCACACCCTGCTCATTCCTAAAGAGGGGCTTATAACCAAAACGTCGATTCTCCTGTTCCTTTGATGCTGCCTGACCTGCTGCGCTTATTCAGCAACACATTTTTAAGCTCTGATCTCCAGCATCTGCAGTCCTCACTTTTTCCACATAGATCTAGATACCGTCTATCAATCCCTCAGAAAATGAACAGGAATGACACCACCACAAACCCCAGAAACCCCATCCAGGAGAAAGATATAAATTGAAAGCTGGAGACAACAGCTTCGCTTCACTTGGAGGTCGCCACTGATGATGTTAACGAGCCAGTAATGAAACATCCGGATATCAAACTCAGCGAGCAAATCTACACCCTGCTTAAATAAATATATGTAACCAGGACTTTTAGTGTTTCCTCAGTCTATGGCACGGACTCTGTGATGGATGGTTAAATAAACATGCACATCCAGGATATTTACATTTTCCTCAGTTTGGGACACAGACTGTGTTGGCTAGTTAAATAAATGGATACAACCAGGAGATGTAGAGTCTCTAGTTTAGGACACTGAATGCGTGTTGGCTGGTTTAATATATACATAACCAGGAGATTGAGTCTTCTCAGTTTAGGGTACTGACTTTCTTTTGGTGAGTTAAATTAATATATACAACCAGGACATTAAGAGTCTACTCAGTTAAGGGCACGGATTCTGTGATGTCTGGTTAAATATATATAACAAGGATATGTATAGACTCCTCAGATTAGGGCACTGACTCTGTGCTGCCTGGTTATTTAGGATTGCGAGGATGAATCAAGAGAAGAGTGAAAGTAATAGGGTGGTTGTTATGGGGGACATTAACTTTCCTGATATTGATTGGGAAAGCTATAGCTCAAGTTCGTTAGATGGGTCAGTGTTTGTCCAATGTGTGCAGGAGGGTTTCCTGACACAATATGTAGATAGGCCAACAAGAGGTGAGGCCATACTGGATTTGGTTCTGGGTAATGGACCAGGCCACGTGCTAGAATTAGAGGTAGGTGAGCACTTTGGGGACAGTGACCACAATTCGGTGACTTTTACTCTAGTGATGGAGAGGGATAAGAGTGCAGTACAGGGCAAGAGTTATAGTTGGGGGCAGGGAAATTATGATGCGGTGAGGCATGACTTAGGATGTGTGGCCTGGAAAAGTAAGCTTCAAGGCAAGGGTGTAATTGATATGTGGAGCTTGTTCAAGGAGCAACTATTGAGTGTCCTTGATTAGTATGTACCCGTCAGGCAGGGAGGAAAGGGTCGTGTGAGGGAGCCGTGGTTTAATAAGGAATTGGAATCCCTTGTTAAATGGAAGAGGGCGGCCTATGTAAAGATGAGGCGTGAAGGTTCAATTGGGGCGATTGAGGGTTATAAGGTAGCCAGGAAGGACCTGAAGAGAGAGCTAAGAGCAGCAAGGAGTGGATATGAAAGGTCCTTAGTTGGTAGGATTAGGGAAAACCCTAAGGCTTTCTATAGGTATAACAGGAATAAAAGAATGATTAGGGTAGGAATAGGTCCAGTCAAGGATAGTAGTGGGAAGTTGCGTGTGGAGGCTGAAGAGATTGCGGAGACACTGAATGAATACTTTTCGTCAGTATTCATTCAGAAACAGGACATTGTTGTCAATGTGAATACTGAGTCACAGTTAAGTAGAATGGATGGCTTTGAGGTATGTAGAGAAGAGGTGTTGGAAATTCTGGAAAGGGTGAAAATAGATAAGTCCCCTGGGCCTGATGGCATTTATCCTAGGATTCTCTGGGAAGCAAGGGAGGAGATTGCAGAGCCATTGACCTTGATTTTTATGTCCTCGTTGTCTACAGGAGTAGTGCCTAAAGTTTGGAGGCTAGCAAATGTGGTTCCCTTGTTTAAGAAGGGGAGTAGGTATAACCCTCGTAACTATAGGCCTGTGAGTCTCACTTCTGTTGTGGGTAAAATCTTAGAGAGAGTTTTAATGGATAGGATTTATGAACATCTGGATAGGAATAATGTGATCCGGGATAGTCAGCATGGTTTTGTGAAGGGCAGGTCGTGCCTCACAAACCTTATTGAATTCTTTGAGAAGGTGACTAAGGAGGTGGACGAGGAGAAAGCAGTAGATGTGGTGTATATGGATTTTAGTAAGGCGTTTGATAAGGTTCCCCATGGTAGGCTACTGGAAAAAATACGGAGGTATGGCATTGAGGGTGAGTTGGAGGTTTGGATTAGGAGTTGGCTGGCTGGAAGAAGACAGAGAGTAGTAGTTGATGGCAAAGGTTCATCTTGGAGTGCTGTCACTAGCGGTGTTCCGCAAGGACCTGTTTTGGGACCATTGCTGTTTGTCATTTTTATAAATGACCTGGAGGAGGGGTTAGAAGGTTGGGTGAGCAAGTTTGCGGATGATACGAAAGTCGGAGGAGTGGTAGACAGTGAGGAAGGATGTGGCAGGTTACAGCGGGATATTAGATTAGATTTTTTTTTTAGATTACATTACAGTGTGGAAACAGGCCCTTCGGGCCAACAAGTCCACACCGACCCGCCGAAGCGAAACCCACCCATACCCCTACATTTACCCCTTACCTAACACTACAGGCAATTTAGCATGGCCAATTCACCTGACCCTGCACATCTTTGGACTGTGGGAGGAAACCGGAGCACCCGGAGGAAACCCACGCAGACACGGGGAGAACGTGCAAACCCCACACAGTCAGTCGCCTGAGTCGGGAATTGAACCCGGGTCTCTGGCGCTGTGAGGCAGCAGTGCTAACCACTGTGCCACCGTGCCGCCCACGACAGCCTATGCTCCCAACTTATGCTCCTCAGATCCTGTCTTACAGCATCGCAATTACCCTTCCCCCAATTGTAAAACCTACCCTGTTGCACGCACCAATCTCTCTCCATAACCAAGGGGAAAGTCACAGAATTGTGGTCACCTTCACCAAAGGTGAAGCTGCAGAACTGGGCAGAAAGGTGGCAAATGGAGTTCAATGTAGCTAAGTGTGTGGTGATTCACTTTGTTAAGAGTAATAAAAATATGGGGTACTGGGCTAATGGTCGGATACTTGGTAGTGTGGATGAGCAGAAAGATCTTGGTGTCCATGTACACAAATCTTTGAAAGTTGCCACCCAGGTAAATAGTGCGGTGAAGAAGGCATATGGCGTACTGGCTTTTATTGGTAGAGGAATTGAGTTCCGGAGTCCTGAGGTAATGTTGCAGTTGTATAAGACTCTGGTGCGGCCGCATCTGGAGTATTGTGTGCAGTTTTGGTCCCCATACTATAGGAAGGATGTGGAGGCACTGGAACGGGTGCAGAGGAGGTTTACCAGGATGTTGCCTGGTATGGTAGGAAGATCGTATGAGGAAAGGCTGAGGCACTTGTCCGACCAGAGGGGAGGCCATTTTGGATTTGGTACTCGGTAATGAACCGGGACAACTGATGGGCTTGTTAGTGGGTGAACATTTTGGTGAAGGTGACCACAATTCGGTGAGTTTCACCTTGGTTATGGAGAGAGATTGGTGCGTGCAACAGGGTAGGTTTTACAATTGGGGGAAGGGTAATTACGATGCTGTAAGACAGGATCTGAGGAGCATAAGTTGGGAGCATAGGCTGTCGGGGAAGGATGTCGTGGTAATGTGGAACTTTTTCAAGGAACAGATACGACGTGTCCTTGATATGTATGTACCGGTCAGGCAGGAACGAAATGGTCCTGTGAGTGAACCTTGGTTGACGAGGGATGTTGAATGCCTTGTAAAGAGGAAGAAGGAGGCTTACATAAGGTTGAGGAAACAGGGTTCAGACAGAGCAGTGGAGGTTTAAAGGACAGCCAGAAGTGACCTGAAGAAAGGGATTAGGAGAGCCAAGAGAGGGCATGAAAAATCTTTGGCGGATAAGATCAAGGATAACCCCAAGGCATTTTATGCGTATGTGAGAAACATGAGAATGACGAGAACGAGGGTAGGTCCAATCAAGGACAATAGTGGGAGACTGTGTATTGAGTCGGAAGAGATAGGAGAGGTCTTGAATGAGTACTTTTCTTCAGTATTTAGGAATGAGAGGAACCGTATTATTGAAGAGGAGAGTGTGAAACGGACTGGTAAGCTAGAGGAGATACATGTTAGGAAGGAAGATGTGTTGGACATTTTGAACAACTTGAGGATAGACAAGTCCCCCGGGTCTGATGGGATATATCCTAGGATTATGTGTGAAGCAAGAGAGGAAATTGCAGTACCGTTGGCAATGATCTTTTCGTCTTCACTGTCAACGGGAGTGGAACCAGGGGACTGGAGAGTGGCGAATGTTGTGCCCTGTTCAAAAAAGGGAATAGGGATAACCCCGGGAATTACAGGCCAGTTAGTTTTACTTCTGTGGTAGGTAAAGTAATGGAAAGGGTACTGAGGGATAGGATTTATGAATATCTGGAAAGGCACTGTTTGATTAGGGACAGCCAGCACGGATTTGTGAAGGGTAGGTCTTGCCTTACAAGTCTGATTGAATTCTTTGAGGAGGTGACCAAGCATGTGGATGAGGGTAGAGCAGTGGATGTAGTGTACATGGATTTTAGTAAGGCATTTGATAAGGTTCCCCATGGTAGGCTTACGCAGAAAGTCAGGAGGCATGGGATAGAGGGAAATTTGGCCAATTGGATAGAAAACTGGCTAACCGGTCGAAGGCAGAGAGTGGTGGTAGATGGTAAATATTCAGCCTAGAACCCAGTTACAAGTGGAGTTCCGCAGGGATCAGTTCTGGGTCCTCTGCTGTTTGTAATTTTCATTAATGACTTAGATGAGGGAGTCGAAGGGTGGGTCAGTAAATTTACAGATGATACGAAGATAGGTGGAGTTGTGGACAGTGAGGAGGGCTGTTGTCGGCTGCAGAGGGACTTAGATATGATGCAGAGCTGGGCTGAGGAGTGGCAGATGGAGTTCAACCCTGCCAAGTGTGAGGTTGTCCATTTTGGAAGAACAAATAAGAATGCGGAATACAGGGTTAATGGTAGTGTTCTTAGTCAGGTGGAGGAACAGAGGGATCTTGGGGTCTATGTACATAGATCTTTGAAGGTTGCCACTCAGGTGGATAGAGTTTGTAAGAAGGCCTATGGAGTATTATCGTTCATTAGCAGAGGGATTGAATTCAAGAGTCGTGAAGTGATGTTGCAGCTGTACAGGACTTTGGTTAGGCCACAGTTGGAGTACTGTGTGCAGTTCTGGTCGCCTCACTTTAGGAAAGATGTGGAAGCTTTGGAGAGGGTGCAGAGAAGATTTACCAGGATGTTGCCTGGAATGGAGAGGAAGTCGTACGAGGATAGGTTGAGAGTTCTCGGCCTTTTCTCGTTGGAACGGCAAAGGATGAGGGGTGACTTGATAGAGGTTTATAAGATGATCAGAGGAATAGATAGAGTAGACAGTCAGAAACGTTTCCCCGGGTACAACAGTGTTACAAGGGGACATAAATTTGAGGTGAAGGGTGGAAGGTATAGGGGAGATGTCAGGGGTGGGTTCTTTACCCAGAGAGTGGTGGGGGCATGGAATTCGCTGCCCCTGGGAGTGGTAGAGTCAGAATCATTGGCGACCTTTAAGCGGCATTTGGATAGGTACATGCATGGGTACTTAATCTAGGTTAGAAGTTCGGCACAACATCGTGGGCCGAAGGGCCTGTTCTGTGCTGTATTGTTCTATGTTCTATGTTCTATATATATTTAAACAGCAGGCACAGGGTCATTGCCCTAAACTGAACAGACACTAAATCTCCTGGTTATAGCTATTTGTTTAACCAGCCAGCCCAGAGTCAGTATCGCAAACTGAGGAGACTCTAACCCTCCTGGCTATATACATTTAACCAGCCAGCACAGAGTCAGTGACCTAAAGTGGGGATTCTCTACATCTCCTGGTCATGTATACTGACTCAGCCAGCCCAGAGTCAGTGCTCCAAATTGAGGAGACTCTATATATCCAGGATACATGTATTTAAACAGACAGCAAAGAGGCAGTGCCCTAAACTGAGGAGACTCGAAATCTCCCGGCTGTATATATGTATTAATCCATTCAGCACACAGTCTGAACCCTAAACTGAGGAGACTGTAAATCTCATAGTTATGTATATTTATTTAAGCCACCAGCCCACAGTCAGTGCCATAAACTAAAGGAGACTCTTAGTCTCCTGGTTTTTTATATATATATATACAGCCAGCACTGAGTGTGTGCCCTAAACGGAGGAGACGCTAAATATGCTAGTTTTATATATTTAACCAGAAGGCACAGAGTCAGTGCCCTAAACTGAACAGGTTCTATATCTCCTGGTTATATCTATTCATTTAACCAGCCAGCCCAGAGTCAGTTCCCCAAACGGAGGAGACACTAAAAGTTTTAACCAGCCACCACACAGTCAGTGCCTTAAAATGAGGAGTCTCTAAATCTCCAGGTTATATTTAATTAACCATCTCGCACAGAGTCGGGACCTTAAAATGAGGAGACTCTAAATCTCCTGGTTATATATAATTACCTGCGAGCACAGAGTCAGTGCCCCAAACTTAGGAGACTCTAAATATCCTGGTTATATTTCAGTATTTAACCAGCCAGCACAGGTTCAATGCCCTATAATGAGCAGAGTTTAAATGTGCTGCTTATATTTATTTATTTAACCAGCAAGCACAGAGACAGTGCGCTAAACTGAGGAGACCCTAAATCTTCTGGTTATATATATTTATTTAACCAGCCAGCAGAAAGTCAGTACCACAAACTGAGGTGAGTATAATTCTCCTGGCTCCAAATATTTACCCAGACAACACCGAGTCAGTGCCCTAAACGGAGAGAATCTGAATCTAATGGTTATATATATTTATTTAATCAGCCAGCAGAATGTCAATGGCCTAACCTGAGGAGACTCTAAATCTCCTGTTTATATATTTATTTAACTAGCCAGCACAGTCTCAGTGCCCTATAATGAGCAGACTCTAAATCTTTGATATATATTTAACCAGCCAGCACAGTCAGTACCTCGATTGAGGAGACTCTAAATATCCTGGTTATATATATATATTTAAACGATCAGCATAGAGTCAGTGCACTAAACTGAGGAGACACTGAATCCCCTGGTTGTAAACATGTACTTAACCAGCCAACACAGAGGTAGTGCCCTATAATGAGCAGACTCTACATCTCCTGGTTACATATATTCATTTAACCAGCCAGCACAGAGTCAGTCACCTAAACATGAGGAGACCCTAAATCGTCTGGGTATATGTTTATTTAACCACCCAGCACAGAGTCCATGCCCTAAACAGAGGAGAATCTAAATCAGCTGGTTATATATTTATTTATTCCACCAGCCAGCAGACACTCAGTCCCATTCAATGACGAGGCTCTGAATCTCCAGGTCATATATATTTAACCAGCCAACAGAATGAGTGCCCCAAACTGAGGAGACTCTAAAATTCCTCGTTATATATATTTATTAAAATGTAGAGTTGCGAGTCAGTGCCCAAAACTGGGGAAACCCTAAATATCCTGGTTTTATATATATTAAAACAGCAGGCACAGAGTCAGTGCCCTTAACTGAGGAGATACTAAATCTCCTGGATATATCTATTTATTTAACCAGCTAACCCAGGATCAGTGCCCTTAAATGAGGAGACTCTAAATCTCCTGGTTATATATATTTAAACAGACAGCACAGAGTTAATGCCCTTAACTGAGGAGACTCAAAATTTCCAGGTTTTATATATATATATATATATATATATATATATATATACTGGCGCACTGACCTCTACACCGCTGAAGCTAAACACCAACTCGAGGACACCTCTTCCTACTGTCCCCTCGACCATGACCCAACCCCGCCCCTTCACCAAACCATCATCTCCCAGACCATACAGAACCTCATCACCTCAGGAGATCTCCCACCCACAGCTTCCAACCTAATTGTCCGTGAACCCCGCACTGCCTGGTCCTACCTCCTTCCCAAGATCCACAAGCCTGAACACCCAGGCCGACCCATTGTCTCAGCATGCTCCTGCCCCACTGAACTCATATCTACCTACCACGACACTGTCCGATCCCCCCTAGTCCAGGAACTCCCCACATACGTTCGAGACAACACCACGCCCTCCACCTCCTCCAAGACTTCCGTTTCCCCGGTCCCCAACGCCTCATCTTCACCATGGATATCCAATCCCTCTACACCTCCATCCGCCATGACTAGGGCCTCCAAGCCCTCCGTTTTTTCCTCTCCAGACGTACCCAACAGTACCCTTCCACCGACACTCTTCATTTGGCCGAACTGGTCCTCACCCTTAATAATTTCTCCTTTGAATCCTCCCACTTCCTCCAGACCAAAGAGGTAGCCATGGGCACACGTATGGGTCCCAGCTATGCCTGTCTCTTTGTTGGCTACGTAGAGCAGATGATCTTCCGTAATTACACCGGCACCACTCCCCATCTCTTCCTCCGTTACATTGATTACTGCATTGGTGCCACCTCGTGCTCCCGCGGGGAGGTTGAGCAATTCATCAACTTCACCAACACATTCCACCCTGACCTTAAATTTACCTGGACCATCTCTGACACCTCCCTCCCCTTCCTGGACTTCTCTATCTCCATTAATGACGACCGACTTGACACTGACATTTTTTACAAACCCACCGACTCCCACAGCTACCTGGATTACACCTCTTCCCACCCTACCTCTTGCAAAAATTCCATCCCATATTCCCAATTCCTCTGCCTCCGCCGTATCTGCTCCCAGGAGGACCAGTTCCACCACAGAACACACCAGATGACCTCCTTCTTTATAGACCACAATTTCCCATCCCATGTCGTTAAAGATGCCCTCCATCGCATCTCGTCCACATCCTGCACCTCCGCCCTCAGACCCCACCCCTCCAACCGTAACAAAGACAGAACGCCCCTGGTGCTCACCTTCCACCCTACCAACCTTCGTATAAAACAAATCATCTGCCGACATTTCTGCCACCTCCTAACGGACCCCACCACCAGGGATATATTTCCCTCCCCACCCATTTCGGCCTTACGCAAAGACCGTTCTCTCCGTGACTACCTGTTGACATCCACGCCCCGCTACAACCCACCCTCCCAAACTGGCACCGTTCCTTGCCACTGCAGGAATTGCAATACTTGCGCCCACACCTCCACTCTCAACTCTATCCAAAGGCCTAAAGGAGCCTTGGACATGCGGTCTCCTCTACATTGGGGAGACTGGACGCCTCCTAGCAGAGCACCTTAGGGAACATCTCCGGGACACCCTCACCGATCTACCACACCGCCCTGTGACCCAACATTTCAACTCCCCCTCCCACTCTGCCGAGGACATGGAGGTCCTGGGCCTCCTTAACCGCCGCTCCCTCACGACCAGACGCCAGGAGGAAGAGCGCCTCATCTTTCGCCTCGGAACACTTCAACCACAGGGCATCAATGTGGACTTGAACAATTCCACATTTCCCCTTCCCCCACCTCAGCTCAGCACTGTCCCCATTACTTGTCCTACCTGCCTATCTTATTTTCCACCTATCCACTCCACCCTCCCCCTGACCTATCACCTTCATCCCCTCCCCTACTCACCCATTGTACTCTATGCTACGTTCTCCACACTCCCATTCTCCTCTCACTTATCTCTCCACCCTTCAGTCTCTCTGCCTGTATTCATGATGAAAGACTTTTGCCCGAAATGTAGGGGGTAGTTTAATTTTAAACCGTTAGCTGCATTTTAGTCTTTTCTACCCTATAGTAAACACAAGCAGATACTCGAAACTGGTGCCGGACCTCCCCCATGTTTTTATGAATGAAACAATTGGAACAGCTTTCCTCGATAGCTGAGAAACCGCCCTTAACCACAGTTGTACAACATCATCCATATAAGGAAAGAACGGGGAACTCGAATACTGATTGGCCAAGTGAGTAACAAAATAATCGCAGGCACCAGAACCCAAATAAGGAAAACAGTGGGGAACCCTAGCACTCATTGGTCAAGACAGCAGTAGGAGACCCAGCCCACATATACGTGTATGTAATGTGTGGAGATTATTATTCATGTGTGTACCACGAGGCACTGCACCCGACTTTGCAAAGTTGAATGAAAAGTTTTGGACAGACTCCTCCGTGTCTTTGTTCCTGGGAAGGGAAATAAAAGTGCCGGAGATGGGGCCAGAGAGCCGCTTATCTCGCACAATTGGTGGCTCTTCTGGGATGAAATAATTATTGCCGGGGGGAAGTCTCTCCGGCTCACGGATCAAGCCTGATCACAACAAAGACGCGTCTAGTATATATTTATACTTCTCACTGATCAGCTTGGTCCGTCGGCCAAGAGAGGATGTGACCCGGCTCATTTAAAAATAATTTTGAATCCTGGAAAAAGGAACACACGGACGAGTGCTGGGACGACCGGTTAGTGACTATACACGGGGGTACACACATTTAAAAAGGCCAGACAACTCCGTGCACGGATCAAGGTAAGAGAGTTTCTTTTGTTCGTCCTTGTTGGCCGCGTGGTTTTGACGGTCATCTGTGAAAACACTTTGGGCGTTTAAGACCAGGACCGAAGATAAACCACGGGAAATTGTGGTTTTGACGGTCATCTGTGAAAACATTTTAGGCGTTTAAGACCAGGACCGAAGATACACCATGGGAAATTAGACTTCTAGATTTACTCAGGAGAAGTCAGGGAAGACTGCAAATGGGAAAGAAATACCCCCCGATAGTCCACTAGGTCGGAAGTTAAGTCTATGGACGGACAGTAGTAGAACGAAGGACTTAAAGAAGATTAGATTAGATTACATTACATTACATTACAGTGTGGAAACAGGCCCGAAGCGCAACCCACCCATACGTATTACCCCTTACCTAACACTACGGGCAATTTATCATGGCCAATTCACCTGACCTGCACATCTTTGGACTGTGGGAGGAAACCGGAGCACCCAGAGGAAACCCACACAGACACGGGGAGAATGTGCGAACTCCACACAGTCAGTCGCCTGAGGCAGGAATTAAACCCAGGTCTCTGGCGCTGTGAGGCAGCAGTGCTAACCACTGTGCCACCATGCCGCCCAGAAAGAGACCATGATAAAATATTGTTGTTTTATATGGACCAAAGAACCTATCCGCACCCCCTCGGTAGTTTGGCCTGAGTATGGGTCTGATGAAGACTGGGTGTGTCAAATCCTAAATGTATATGTTAACAGAAAATAACCGTTTGACCCAGAAGAGAGCAAATACGCCGCCTGGTTGGCGGGCGACGGCGAGAGTCCCATGCGTCTCTATCCTCTGATTCCCCGAACAGACCCGAGGAAGTCCCAGAAATCTTGGGACATCCTCACCGATGGTTTGCCACCGTCCGCCCCGCCCCCGTATATACCACCCGCGCACGACCAGGCGTCCAGCGCGGACCTCCCTCCTGCGACGGATAAATCCGATTCCCAGCAGGCTACGACCAGTGAGGCAGGGAGGGGGCACAGGAGGGGGCACAGAACCCACCCCAGGCACTAGGAAATCAGTCCGACTCGAGATGCGGAGAGACCGAGAAGAGGGATTGAGAGCTGGGACAAGTGACAATATTGAACAGCTGAACCCCTTACGAGAGGTGCCATTTGGGAACGAACGGACCGGGTTCGTAGTACAACCTTTAAATTCTGGGGATATCTGGCAACTCCGTAACGAACTATCCCGTCTACTGGACGACCCCATCAGTGTGGGAATACAACTGGACCAATTTCTGGGGCCCAATATATACACATGGGCTGAACTGCAGGCCATGATGAGAATACTATGTAATTACGATGAAATTGTTATGATCCGGAATAGTGCAATGGCCATTTGGGATAGGGAGCATCAGGACGGCCCTCAGCGTGGAGAGCAAAAGTACCCCTTAGAGGACCCCCGGTGGGATCATATCGACGCGGGGGGGGGGGGGGGCGGGCCAATATGACAGATCTCAGAAGCCTTATAATCAGGGGGATCCAAACCTGCGTGCCCAAACAGTGGAATTTAGCGAAAGCATTCGAAGTTGGACAGAAAAAGGATGAATCCCTGCGTGAGTTTTTAGACCATTTGCGGGAGTCCATGCGAAACTATTTAGGTTTGGACCCCGATGGGGAAATAGGCAAGGACATGCTTAAGGTGCACTTTGTGACTAAGTCATGGCCTGACATTCAGAAGAAATTACATAAAGTGGAGGATTGGGCTGAAAAAGATGTTGCAGAATTATTCCGGGAAGCACAGAAGGTGTACGTTCAGAGGAATGTAATAAGGGAGAAACATAAGACTAAAATGATGGTGGCAGCCGTATGGGAAGTTTGTAAGTCCACCGGAATGGGGGAGGGAGGTTATGGGGTCGAAAGAGGAATGTCGAAGGAAAGTTGGAGAGGGAGAGAAGCGAGACGGGGCAGAAGTGAGAGAGGAGGATCTTATGGAATTGAGCGGCCTCAGGTGGCCGGATGTTACCATTGCGGGAAACTGGGACACTTCAAAAGGGATTGTCCCGAGTTTAAAAGGGAAAGAGAAGGGATGTATGAAATGGAGCGTGAACAAATGGATTAGGGAAGTCAGGGGAGGATCGGACAAACGTGCGAATTGTACGCCTTGCACCGGGCTCTGAGGAATTTAAAGGGAATAGCCGGGACAACTTACACTGACTCTAAGTATGCCTTTGGGGTAGTACATACCTTTGGGAAGATCTGGAAGGAAAGGGGAATGATAAATAGTAGAGGAAAGGAGTTGGTCCACGAGAAACTAGTAGCCATGATCTTGGAGGATTTGTTGCTGCCACAAGAGATTGCTGTAGTAC
Source organism: Chiloscyllium plagiosum (assembly GCF_037043375.1). NCBI lineage: Eukaryota > Metazoa > Chordata > Chondrichthyes > Orectolobiformes > Hemiscylliidae > Chiloscyllium > Chiloscyllium plagiosum. Next base: position 41,654 of record NW_028270287.1, on the reverse strand, counting down.
ATGTGAAAGGGCACCAGAAAGACGATAAAATAGAGACCTTGGGGAATCAATTGGCAGATGAAGATGAATAAAAAAGGGAATGTAAGTCCTTTTATAGATCTAGGTCGTTCAATCAATCCTTTATCAAACAGCAGGCTGCCTTTCTATGTTTACTTCCAATGTATACAATGTCACATCTATCCACATTGCTCTTGATCTCCCGCATATTTACCCATCCACTCCACTTGTCTCAATCACCTTGGAGTTATTTTACATCTGCCTCACCCACTCACAATCCTACATTGTTTAGAGCCATCATCAGGCTTGGAAATATTACATGTGAGTCCCTCAAACCCGTGTTTGATCAGTATTGTGAACAGCTGGGGCCAAGCACCCAACCCTGTGACAGCCTATGAGTCTAATCCTCCAAAAATATTATTTTATTCCGATTCACTATTTCCTATCAGTTCTCTAATTCTAAAATCATGTCCATATACTAGCCCCAATCCCATAGAATGATTTTACAAACTAGAATTGGAACTTTATCAAAAGCCATTCTGAAAATCCGAATGCATCACATCCATTACTTCTCCATAATTTAAGTACCAATCATTTCCTCGAATATAATTCCCATTTCATAAATCTATGTTAACTTTGTCTCTGTCCATTACTTCACTCCCAATCATTTCTCCAAAACCATTTATTTCCTAATTCCATTCTGTTCATTGTTTTTCTCACCAGACTGAGGTTTCCTTCTCTTGTGCGGAAGTTTTTTTTGTTTTGTTTTCTCCTGTGAAGACAGAACTGAAGTAGTTGCTTCCTCATTCTGCCATTTCCCTGTTCTGCATTCTCGGGTTTCAGACTGGAAAGGAAGCTGCACTTGTTTTCGTTAACCTTTCCCATTGACATTCTTTTAGAAGATGTTCCAGTTCATTCTTATAACCCTTGTTCATATACTCTTCAGAAATACATCAATTCCTGTCATAAGGTTAATTGATCTTCCACAGCCTCAGAAGCACAGACTCTGTACCATCTGAAATCCAGCTCAATCTGCATTAGTCCCACTTTCCTTCACGAGGCCCTTAGCTGTGAATGTTATGGCACTTCCAGTCCTCCTCCAAGTCCTGTTTAACGATTGTGAGTTTACCCGTGACAACAGGAAGTGCATTGCAGTTCCCAACATCCTCTGGGTGAAAAACAATCCTCAAAACCTCTTTAACCCTCAAATTCTTTACTTTAAAAATGTATTCCTTTGTTCTTGACCCTTGGACTAAAAGGAACAAGTGCTGTCTATCCTCCCTGTCCATGCCTCTCGTAATCTTATCCTTCTGAATCACATCCCCATGAGCCTTCTCTGCTTCAGAGCAAACAACCCAAGCTTACCCAGTTGCTCTTGATAGCTGATACGTTCCATCCCAGGGAACATCCTAGTAAATCTCCTCTTCCTGTGCAATCCTGAAATGCACACAGTATTCCTCTGTGGTCTAACCAAAGTCCCAAATAGCTCGTATAATCTATGGCTCAATGAAGAATGGTTATGTCTATGGTCCCATATGCCTTCTTGAGTAACCTCATAACCTTTCAAATCAGGGATCTCTGGAGAAGCAACCTTTGAGCTTCCTCACATGCTGCCATTCATTGTGTATGCCCCTGTCTGCTTCCTTCTTCCAAAGTACATTCCCTCATATTTATCAGGATTATAGCCTATCTGTCAATGATCTGCCATCTGACCATTCCATCTATATCTTTCTGTAACATAAGACCTTCCTCTTAACTGTCAATCACCAGCCAATTTTGGTGTCAAATGCAAACTTATTCATCACAGTCCGCACAAACTAACACCCCCCCCCCCCCCCACACCCCCTCCACATTCACATCTACATCATGAGTACCACAAATAATATGGGACACAGCACTGATTGCTGTTGTACACCCACTGGACACTGGTCTCCAGTCACACAGACGGCCTTCTACCACCACCCTCTGTCTCCTGCCACGATGATAATTTTGGATGTAACTTGCCAAGACACCATGAGACTTTACTTTGTTTATCAATTTCCCATGTGGAGTTTTCTCATGATCTTGCTAAGAATCAAGATGAACAGCTTTCTCAAAAATAAGTCACTCAAATCCGTTAGGCAAGACTAACCTCTGATAAAATTCATGCTGTCTCTCTCTGATCAAACCTTGCCTCTCCAAATGAAGATCGATTTTCTCCTTCCCAGCTTTTTCCAATGGTTTCTCTGACACTGATCTGATATTCGCTGGTTGAAAGTTGCCTGGTCTATCTCCAGCACCCTTCCTGTGATGTGGAACCACACCAGCTGTTCTCTATCCCTCTGGCACCACATCTGTGACAAAAGTTGACTTAAAACTTTTGGTCAGGCCTTTTCCTCTGTTGGCTCTCCCACAGTGTCCTGAGACACAAGTCATTCAGACTAGGGGATTTGACCAATTGCATACCAACTAAAACCATCAACCCCTGCCTGCATTTTATACCAATCTGCTGAAGAGCTTCATAGTCCACATTCTTGAAATCTGTACTTGCATCCTCTTTCTCCAAAGTAAAACAGATATGAAGCGCTCATGTAAGTATCTGCCAATGTTCATCAGCTTCACACACAGATTGCCTTGTTTGGTTTTAATGGGCCCTAATTGCTCCCTGGTTCTCTGTTCTGTTTGATGTGCATGTGGAATATTTTGGGATTCTTCCTCATCTTGCCTGCCAGCACTTCTCCATGTCTCTGTGTTAGTTGGGCTTCTCTGCCTGGATCATGCCTCATTCTTTTGAATCTCTCAATAGCACAGGCCATGTTTCCTCATCAGACAACTTTCCCTCCTGAGGAATTAATCTGGAGAATCTCCATTGTAGTTCATCTGTACTCAGCACGTTCTTCCTCAGATCAGGAGACCAGAACATAACACTCCAGATACAGTCTCGCCAACACTCTCTGCAACTGGTGCAGGATGTCTTCCTTCAATATTCCAAATCCCTTTCAATGAAGGCAAACCTAACTTTTACTTTTCCATTTGCACATGTTCTTGCCAATGCTCTCACCTTTAACTTTATTTGCCAACTCACTGTGTGAGGTCTTCAAAAATCATCCGGAATACACTTCAAATACTTTGAAAAACATTTCTCAGTAATGATTTCCCTTTCATTAATGCATAATCTTTCTCCCCAATTTTCCTGTTACATTCTAAATATCTAAGATCATATTCTTTATCATAGAATCTAACAGATTCCTGACTGTGGATAACAAGTTACCAGATCTGTAGGTCGCCAATCTCCCTCTTCTTCCCTTCCCCACTAGTCAGATTAAGTTCATAACATTCCGGTTATCCAAGGGTTTTGGTCTGAAGCATTGATTTTCCTGTTCCTTGGAGGCTGTCTGACCTGTTCTGCTGTTCCAGCTTCACATTTGTTGACTCTGACTTCCAACATCTGCAGTGCATACTGTCTCCCACATTAATCACCTTCCACTTACCCAGAATGGACTCCTGCCTTTGCAAATGACCAGAGCAAAACCCAATGCTGTCCAATGCAATCAATGCTTCTATTGCTGCTTCCTCTGGAATTCTGATATGAAGTACATTTCATCTATCAGACTTATCAATGCTCAATCCAGCTTTATTTCCAAATCCTACCTCCTCCCTGATACGAAGGGTTTTATTTTCTTTATTTGCACAAGACCCACGGTCACTTGGTGTTTCTGGGGGATTTTCTGGATCTTCCTCCATGAAAACAGACACAAAGTAGTTGTTTATTTTCCCAGTAATTTCCCTGTTCTCTACAATAATTTATCCTGTCCACACATTCACTGCTCCACATTGGACTTTGCTTTCACTTCCCTTTCTAATATCGATTGAAGCTTTTTGTCCATTTGTTTGTTCCTTGTTTGCATTCACGTTCTCCTTTTGATTTCCCGAGCAGTTTCTTGGTCCTCCTTTGCTGGGTTCTAAATTGCTCTGAATTCACTGTCATAAAATGACACCTGATATTTTAATTAGCCTCTTCCTTTAATGTAATAATAAATATTAATGTTTTAAAAACAGTTCACATCACAGAAGATGATGTTCTGGAGGTTTTAGGGAATATAAAGATGGATTAATCTCTGGCACCTGGTCTAATGCATCCCACTCAGATATACACAGTAAGGGAAGGAATTACAGGGCCCCTTGCAAAATGTTTTCATCATCTATAACTACAAGTGAGGTGCCTGGTGACTGGACAGTGTCTAATATTGTGCCTTTATTTCAGAAGGGTTGTAAGGAGAACTAGTGACCTGTGAGACTGACATCTGTTGTTGTTAAATTTTTGAAGGTGAGCTCAAAAGCTAAGATTTTTGGATATTTATGGAGGCAGAATTTGATTCAGGATAGTTAGCATCCATTTGTATGAGGAAAATCGTGTCTTGCAAATGTAATTGAGCTTTTTGAAGAAGTTACCTAAAAGATGGATGAGGGCAGAGCAGTAGATGTTGTATACTTGGACTTTAGTAAAGTCTTTGAACAGGTTCCACAAATTAGACTAATTAATCGAGTTAGATCGCAAGGGATTCAGAGTGATCTTGCCACTTGGATACAAAACTGGCTTAATGTCAGGGGACAGAGTGACGGCAGAGGATTGTTCTCCCATAGAGGGCAGTGTGTAGGGAGTCTGCACTCTGCTGCTGCTGTCCTTGGAAAATAGATGCTGAGTTGTTGCAACTGAGAGCAGCTGAGTAGGTTGAGGCCTAGAACATGAAGTCTCTAGCACTGCAGCCTGCCTGCCTGGAAGCACTTGAACCTGGGATTCTTTGATCCTTTTACTGCCTTTGTAAGCCTGGTGGCCTGTATTTTCCCTCAGTGAGTTGAAGACTGCTGTAATTGCACCTCTATGCAGGGGAGAAAATGCTGAGGATTGGGGCCTACAGCCTGGGCCTTAGGTACTGCAGCTTGGAGGGGACCAAACTTGGGACTTGCTGTCACTGCTGCTGCTGCCCTGAGAAGCCTGAGGGTCTGCAATTCTATTCACCGGTGCCTGGAAGATTTGTTTCTGGAGCCTGGATGACTTCTTCAGTTTGGGGATTCTGGCATGGACACTAATTTCTTGGAGGGGGGAGAGGGAGCTGAACACTTACAGTGAGTGGCTGTATGTTGGAGTCCTGGAACTATTTGGAGCCTGGACCATCTCCTTTTGGCTGCTGCTTTGTGACTGTAACCTATTTGCTGCCAGGGACTAGTGCTCTGGGCACTGGGGAGCAATTGCTTTGCACCTGTGGTTTGGGTAGCAGGTCAGGGCATGGTTGCCAGGGTGACTGGACTGACAGGTCAAGCCTGACAGGACTCTCTCAGTTTCCTTTACTGTCTATTTGTGTGTGGGGAGGTGTTGGTCTAGGTTGGGAGGGGCGATGGTAATCACAGGACTCTGTAAAACAACACCGAGGGTGGGGCCCAGTCATTCCTACATGGGGGTGGATGCATCTTTCACCTCCCCCACCAGCCCCTCCCGGGGCATCGTCACCCTTTCCTTATTTAACAAACCAGCTCGGGATGAAATGTTACATTCACCCCAACCTGACCATTAAGACCTGTCAGCGGCCTTGATGGGGCTAGTCTGGTTCCCCACCATTGTCGCTGCATCAAAGATGTATAGGAAGGCCGTGTTCTTCCTGAAGACTGAGCAGGTGGTGCAACCCACCCTGGAAAAGGGCCTTACTGTCACTACGATGGTATTGCCTGTTGACCCTCTGGAGGTAATTTCCCAGAGGGTCATTTTGTTGAACATCCTGCCCTTTTTTCCATTTGATTTACTTTCATCACACCTTTGCCAGCTCGGGGAGATGTTTTCGGGGATGGGGTCAGTACTGCTTGGTCTAAAGGAGGTCTTTGCTTACCTGGCATTCTGGTCAGTGAAGGCTATGCGGTGTCATGCCTGCAAGGAGGTGGGACTGCTCTGGAGGAATTGGCCTGCCTTGAGGACCGCTGCCAAGTTGGAGAATGGAATACAGTCTTTGCAGGATGCAGGATGTGTGGATGGAGAGGCAAGGTGTTTATGATAGACATTGGCGCCCAGTCTATCCCATGAAATATAAACAGAAATGTCAATAAAGGGAAATGAGAAGTCAGAGAATCGGGGTATTTGTGTGTGTGTGCCTGTTTGTCTGTGTGAGACTGTGTATGTGTGTTTGTGAGAGTCTGTGTGTGTGTGTGTGTGTGACTGTGTATCTCCGTCTATGTGTGTGAGTCTTTGTGGTGTATCTGTCTCTGTCTGTCTCTGTCTGTCAGTGTGTATCTGTGTTTGTCAGTGTGTCTGAGTGTGTGCCTGTGTGTGTGTCTCTGTCTGTGTGTGTGTGTCTCTGTCTGTGTGTGTGTGTCTCTGTCTGTGTGTGTGTGTCTCTGTGTTTATGTATGTCTGTGTGTGTCTCTGTGTTTATGTATGTCTATCTGTGTCTGTGTTTGCATATGTCTATCTGTGTCTGTATGTGTGTATGTCTATCTGTGTCTGTATGTGTGTATGTCTGTCTGTGTCTGTGTGTGTGCGTGTCTGTGTGTGTGCGTGTCTGTGTGTGTGTGCATGTCTGCGTGTCTATCTGTGTATGTGTGTTTATCTGCCTGTGTAAGTGTGTGTGTCTGTGTGTGTGTTTGTGTGTCTCTGTGTGTGTGTCCACACACACACACTTACACAGACACACACACTCTCAGACACACACACTCTCAGACACACACACACACACACACACTGGGACTCGATTCCCCTCACTGACCTCTGCACTGGGACTCGAGTCCCAGTGCGGAGGCCAGTGAGTTAAATGGGCAGTTAAGAAGGCAGATAGGAAACATGTATTTACCCTTTGAGGCAGAGATTATCAGAGCAGGGAGGGTCCTGTTGGCGCTCTACAGCCATTTGGATAGGCCACAGTTGGAGTGTTGTGTGCAGTTCTGGTCACTGCACCATGGGATGGATGTGATTGCACTGGAGGGAGGGTAAAGGACATTCACCAGAACAGGCTTGGGCTGCAGCAGTTTCGCTGTGAAGGGGGAGGCTGGATAAGCTAAGGCTGCTTTCTTTAGAGCAGAGATCGAGGTATATAAGACCAAAGGAGATGTGGACAGGGTGAATGGAAAGCAGTTTTCCCCCTTAGTCAGAAGGCAATTAACAAGATGGTGTAATTTTAAGCTGAATGGCAAATGGTTTAGAGAGGACATGCCACCCAGAGGATAGGGGCCTGCGCTTCATCGTCCAGGAGGGGAGTTGAGGTAGAAATCCTCAAAACCATCACAAAGTACTTGGATATGCACTGAAATGTCAAAACATTCAAGACCATGGACGAAGTGCTGGGGACTGAGACTTGTGCTGCTTTTCATGTAATTTTGGAGGTACAAACTCGATGGACCAAACGGGACATTTATCCCGAATGATGCCATCATGGTATTAATTTGAATGTAAGGTTCTGATTTTTGTTTTGAGAAAATGCGACCGAGTGGAAGTTCCAGCTGTCGGTGTGGTCGGTATCAGCTTCAGGTTCTGTATGAGAGTGCTCATTCACAGAGAGAATTTCCCAAAGCAGTCGTGTAACTGAATTAACAAGGAAAGCTGTGGGATAACAGGGAGCAGTGGAACAGCTCTCAAGGAGCTCGACAACATGAGGTATTGAATGTCTGAATAACCTCAGCAGAATGAAGGTCATCACTGAAAAGGATATCAAAAGATATTCAGATATTGATGGGATTGATAGTGAGTGAAATATTGCAAGTATTGTTGTTGAAGACAAATTGGAATGAACATTTGAGACCTAACAGGATCAGATTAATCTAGTCTTTGGAGTATTCAAATACAGACTTAAATCTCAATGATATCATATCATTAAAATAAATGTGTTGTAATTAATTGTTTGTTCAAAATGATATAAAAATTTGAAGATGTAATCACGGTTTCCCAGTGGAGATACCACACAGTATAAAATAAAGTCTCTGGAAGTGTGTCAGCTCCATCTCCGAGAGAATTCTCTGATTCCAACAGATTGCCAGCAGCAGGAAGGGAAAGAAACAACAAAATGCATCTTCTCAGAGAAAGGGTGGATCAGGTGTTTGACACCATCCTCGCTGTGGTTGGTGTTCCTGGTAAGTCTTGTAACAACTTAGCTCATACAAAACTCTGCATTGAATCATCCTTATTCCTGTGGCCATTCCCCTCAACAATAAGTAGACCATTTTGGATACTGTTGGGAGGGGTGACTTACCAGGGGAAAGCTGAGGCGCACCTGCTGCTCAGAAAGGAAGGGGGAAGAGGAGCAGAGCAGTAGTCATTGGGGACTCGATATATAGGGGGACAGATAGGAGGTTCTGTGGTTCTCTGAGCGACTCATGGTTGGTGTGTTGCCTCCCGATTGCCAGGGTCCGCGATGTCACTGATCGTGTTTTTGGGATCTTTCGGGTGGAGGGAGAGCAGCCCCAAGTCATGGACCACATTGGCACCAATGACATAGGTCGGAAGAGAGATGGGGACTTGAGGCAGAAATTCAGGGAGCTAGAATGGAAGCTTAGAGCTAGGACAAACAGAGTTGTTTTCTCTGGTTTGCTGCCCGTGCCACGTGCTAGTGAGGTGAGGAACAGGGAGAGAAAGGAGTTGAACACGTGGCTACAGGAATAGTGCAGGAGGGAGAGTTTCGGGTTTTTCGATAATTGGAGCTCTTTCTGGGGTTGGTGGGACCTCTACAAGCAGGATGGTCTTCATCTAAACCAGAGGGGTACCAATGTCCTGGGTGGGAAATTCGCTAAAGTGATTAAGGTGGATGTAAGCTAATACAGCAGGGGGATGGGAACCAAAATTGTAGGAGAGGTACAGAAGAGGATGAGAGTAGGGAGTTCCCAAATCAAGTACCTGACACTGGCGAGCGAGAACCTGGATTGAAGTGTGCGTACTTCAACGAGAGGAGCATCCGAAATAAAGTGGCAGCGTGGGCTGGTACCTGGGACTTCGATGTTGTGGCCATTACGGAGACATGGATAGAGCAGGGACAGGAAAGGCTGTTGCAGGTTCCGGGATTCAGATGTTTCAGTAAGAACAGAGAAGATGGTAAAAGAGGGAGAGGTGTGGCTTGTTGATCAGGGACAATATTACAGTTGTAGAAAGGATATTTGGGGACTCATTAACTGATGTAGTATGGGCTGAGGTTAGAAACAGGAAAGGAGAAGTCACCAAGCTGAGAGTTTTCTATAGGCCTCCGAATACTCCTAGAGATGTAGAGGAAATGATAGCAAAGATGATTCTCGACTGGAGTGAGAGAGGCAGGGTAGTTGTCATGGGGGACTTCGACTATCCAAATATTGACTGGGATCACTACAGTACGAGTATTATAGATGGGTCAGTTTTTGTCCAGTGTGTGCAGGAGGGATTCCTGACACGGTATGTAGACAGGCCTACAAGGGGCAAAGCCACTTTAGATTTAGTACAGGGTAACGAGCCTGGCCAGGAGCTAGATTTGGAAGTAAGTGAGCACTTTGGAGACAGCAATCACAATTCTGTCAGGTTTACTTTAGTGATGGAAAGGGATAGGTGTGCTCCACCGAGCAAGAGTTACATCTGGGGGAAGGGAAATTACGATGCAATTCGGGAAGATTTAGGAAGCGTAGAATGGGGAAAGAAACTGCAGGGGATGAGCACATTAAAAATGTGGAGCTTATTCAAGGAAAAGCTCCTGTGTGTCCTAGATAAGTATGTACCTGTCAGGCAGGGAAGAAGATATAGAGCACTTGAGCTGTGGTTTACTGTGGTGAAAGAGTTAAAATTATGTCCCAATACATGTGTGAATCTAAGGTGTTGCTTAGTCCCGTGTGAACCTTCTTATCTGTATGTAACCAGTATGGAATGTGTTTTTTAGCCTTGCTCTGCTGTTCACATGAATGTTTATCTCGAAAAGAGTATATCAGCTGGAAAAGTCTCCAGTTTGGTGAGTCTGCTCCGGGGTTACGTTTAACCGCCGAGCGTGGGTTGTTGGCAACCGCTCTACGAGAACTGACGGCTCCCAGTTCCGGTAACATGTAGAGTGAGTATAAGCCAGACCCGGGAGTCTGCTCCGGGGTTACGTTTAACCGCCGAGCGTGGGTTGCTGGCAACCGCTCTACGAGAACTGACGGCTCCCAGTTCCGGTAACATGTAGAGTGAGTATAAGCCAGACCCGGGAGTCTGCTCCGGGGTTACGTTTAACCGCCAAGCGTGGGTTGTTGGCAACCGCTCTACGAGAACTGACGGCTCCCAGTTCCGGTTACATGTAGAGTGAGTATAAGCCAGACCCGTTGTAAGTATGAGACCTGGTTGTGGCGACGCTGCGGGGAATAAAATGCTCATATTCTAGCAGACTCGCCTCTTGGCTGTTTGTTCTGTGTCAGACTACTCTCCTACGAACCTGACCTTGAGAATTTTTTAAAACATTTACTAAGGAAGTGGAATCCCTGGTCAAGAAGAAGAAGGCGGCTTATGTTAGGACAAAATGTGAAAACTCAATTAGGGCACTTGAGGGTTACAAGGAAGTCAGGAAAGACCTAACAAGAGAGCTCAGAAGATCCAGGAGGGGACATGAGAAATTGTTGGTGGATAGGATCAGGATTATCCTTAAGGCTTTCCATAGGTATGTCAGGAATAAAAGAATGACGAGTGTTAAATTAGGGCCAATCAAACATAATAGTGTGAAGTTGTGTGTGGAGTCAGAGGAGATAGGGGCAGCATGAAATAAATATTTTTCGACAGTGTTCACTATAGAAAATGAAAATGTTGGTGAGGAAGATACAGAGATACTTGCATCTAGACTAGAGGAGATTGAGGTTCACAAGGAAGAGGTATTAGAAATACTGCAGAGTGTGAAAATAGACAAGTCTCCTGGGCCGGATGGGATCTATCCTAGGATCCTCCGGGAAGCAAGGGAAGAGATTGCCGAGCCTTTGATATTGATCTTCAAATCACCATTGGGTCTACAGGAATAGTGCCTGAGGACTGGAGGATAGCAAATATGGTTCCCTAGTTCAAAAAGGGTAGTAGAGACAACTCTGGTAATTACTGACCAGTGAGTCTAACTTCAGCTGTTGGTAAAGTGGTGGAAAAGGTTATAAGAGACAGGATTTATAACCATCTAGAAAAGAATAATCTGATCAGGACAGTCAGCACGGTTTTGTGAAGGGTAAGTCGTGCCTAACGAATCTTATTGACTTTTTTGACAAAGTGACCAAAAGATAGATGAGATTAAACTGGTTGATGTGGTGTATATGGATTTCAGCAAGGCATTCGATAAGGTTCTCCACAGTAGGCTATTATACAAAATGCGGAGGAATGGGATTGTGGGAGACATAGCAGTTTGAATCAGTAATTGGCTTGCTGAAAGAAAACAGAGGGTTGTAGTTGATGGAACATGTTCATCTTGGTGTCCAGTTACTAGCAGTGTACTGCAAGGGTCGGTATTGGGTTCACTGCTGTTTGTCATTTTTATAAATGACCTGGATGAGGGCTTAGAAGGGTGGGTTAGTAAATTTGCGGGCGACACTAAGGGCAATGGAGTTGTGGATAGTGAAGAAGGATGAAGTAGGTTGCAGAGAGACATAGATAGGATGCAGAGCTGGGCTGAGAGGTGGCAATGGAGTTTAATGTGGACAAGTGTGGATGGCGTAATCGGAATGGTACTGGGCTAATGGTAAGATTCTTGGGAGTGCAGATGAGCAGAGAGATCTCGGTGTCCATGTACACAGATCCATGAAAGTTGCCACCCAGATTGATAGGGATGTTAAGAAGGCCTTTATTAATAGAGGGGATGCTTTGGCCTTTATTAATAGAGGGATTGAGCTCCGGAACCAGGACGTTGTGCTGCAGCTGTACAACGCTCTGGTACAGCCACACTTGGAGTATTGTGTACAGTTCTGGTCACCGCATTATAAGAAGGATGTGGAAGCTTTGGAAAGGGTGCAGAGGAGATTTACTGGGATGTTGCCTGGTATGGAAGGAATGTCTTACGAGGAAAGGCTGAGGGCCTTGAGGCTGTTCTCATTAGACAAAAAGGCTGGAAGGTGACTTAATAAGACATACAAGGTAATCAGAGGGTTAAATAGGGTGGACAGAGAGAGCCTTTTTCCAAGTATGGGAACGGCAAACACATGGGGACACAAGTTTAAAGTGAGGGGAGATAGGTATAAGACAGATGTCAGAGGTAGTTTCTTTACTCAGAGGGTAGTAAGGGTCTCGAATGCTTTGCCTGCAATGGTAGTAGATTCGCCAAGTTTAAGTGCATTTAAGTCGTCATTGGACAGGCATATGGACGTACATGGAATAGTGTCGGTGGGTTGGGCTTCAGATGAGCATGACAGGGCGGCGCAACATCGAGGGCCGAAGGGCCTGTACTGCGCTGCAATGTTCTATGCTCTATCAACAACTGATAATAATATATTTTCGTTTAGGAAGGCAAATCCCACTGTCAGATAATAGTGTCCTTACTGACTGAGTTTAAAGTTTGTCAGTTAGGAGGGTCCTCAGCATTGTGTTTTTCTAAAATGTGCAGAATGGGTTTAGACAGAGACCACATTAATGGAGTTTGGCTGATCACCGGCCCCTGGCTAGTTTTGGAAGACCACCCTCTCTCTGTGGTAGTTCACAGTCTGCTATCGGTCAGATGGGTTTTGTAACAACCCACCTCTCAGTGACACCTGGTGTTTCCCATTCCTTGATGGAAAGGGATTGTGTTGGTGGATCTTGCTCAGGCAGCTCGCTCCAAATGGGAGCCCAGATAAAGCAGGGCAATGGGTGGGTTCAGCAGGTCATTAGGAATGAGGAGACTATGGGGGCTGCAGATAGAGCATGGTGCTGGAAAAGGCACAGCAGGTCAGGCAGCATCTCAGGAGGAAGAAAGTAGAGGTCTCAAGCAGGGCTCTTCTTCAGGACAGTTAGAGTGACCAAAGTTGCATGAATTCAGGTTTTATTTGCTGAGGGCTATGTTGTACAAACTTGGACAGGTGGAGGAGTTGGGTCAAATGTTGAAGTCTTCCTGATTGTAGTGTGTATCCAACTTGGTACAATGTGATTGGATTTGCTGCTGAACACCTTCATGGTTCAGATGGTCAGGATGTTCAATCCTGTGCACGAGGGAGAGATTCAATGCCTTATCATTTGTTCGTCCATAATATAGAACCCAGCCTTCCTGGACATTGTGGAGTGATTAAATGCCCTCTCCTGCAGTTCATACAGTGTGGATATAGAATTCTGGAGGCAAACTGAACTATGGAGACTCCAAAACCGAATACAGAAATTTTGCGATCAATATCCATGTTAGGTGTCTGATGTTCTTTGTTTTCCTAATACCAGGTGTCTTTGTGTGAATGCTGGGGACTTAGGGGAAATGTCAGCCAGTTAGACTAACCTGTAAAGCAGCTGCTGACCCAAAACCACCTTGAGTATATGACCGTGTTTCTGTGAGTAATCTGCTGCTCATGTTCTCCTATATCCTTTAAAAGTGCAAATGATTAATTTAGAGAGATGTGGTTCAGATTCTTTAAGCTTCATATGACATGGAACAACAATTATCTTTGTGTCATTACTTACAGTCTGGGCTCAGGCACAAAAAAACTTTGATTAATAACTTAAAACCTTTTTTTTCTCTTACAGTAAGTCTAGTGGTGATTGTAAACTTAGCTTGGGGCAAATGTGGCCTTTCTACATGCAGCACTCACTATCTGGTGGCTATGACAGTGTCAGATCTACTGTTCATTGTTTTTTGTATCATCCTTCACCGATTTCAACGTTATTATTATCCACCGTGTTTCCTGCAAATCACTCCTGTTTGTACCATTCTCTATGTCCTCAACCGCTTGACCATTGATTGTTCTGTGTGGTTCACCATTGCTTTTTCCTTTGATCGATTTGTTGCCATTTGTTTACATGAGATGAAAACTAAGTATTGCACAGGGAAAACTGCAACCAGGGTTCTAGCAACAATCTGCATCTTCTTTTGTTTAAAGAACATCCCAAATGCCTTTGTATATAGACCTGGAAAGATGATCAACAATGTTCCATGGTACTGTTATACCTGGTCTGGTTATTATAATGATCCTCGGTGGATAGGTTTTAGATATTTTGAGACTTTTTTAACACCATTGTTCCCATTCACTTTTATTCTCTTTATCAACATTCTGACTGTCAGACATATCTTCGAGGCCATTAAGGTGCGGAAGGAACTGAGAGGTCAGAGAAAAACACAGAATGATCCAGAGGTGGAGAGCAGGAAGAATTCTGTGATTGTACTCTTTGCCATATCTGCCAGCTTCATACTTCTCTGGTTGTTGCATATTTTATATTTCTTTAATGCTGGTTATTCCTTGGATAAAGTTTCTTTTCGTCTCTTTGGTCAGATTGGATACATGCTGAGGAACTTCAGTTGCTGCACAAATGCCCTTATTTATGTGGTGACACAGAAACATTTCAGAGACCAGTTAAAGTACGCCATGACATATCCAGTTATAAAAATAATTCAATTGGTGAATCAATCAAAGTAACTCAGAGCCAACATTAGGTGCAGCAGAGAACGGAACGAGGAGTCCACGTGAGGAATGGACCGAAAGGAGAAGGAGGAGCAGCAACATGATAACACTCCTTTCCTCATGGGCAAGGAATGACTCCATCTGAGGGGCAAAATGACAGAGACTGGAGGTGTAAAGCCAGTGTAAAGTGCTGTTAGTAATCAGCAACAATTAGTAGGAAGTGGAACAACACAAGCAAAACCAAGAGATGAATTACATACACACAAAAGTAACATTCATATCAAGTAATCTGTTCTCAGTGAATGAAGTGGGTAGAAAAATAAATGATATGGAGGTAGGTGAGTATTAGATGAGATGAGATTAGATTGCTCAGAGTATGGAAGCAGGCCATTTGTCCCAACAAGTCCACACTGACCCTCTGAAGAGTAACCCACCCAGACCCATTCCCCTATATTTGCTGCTGACGAATGCACCTAACACTGTGGGCAATTTAGCATTACCAATTCACCTGACCTGCACATCTTTGGATTGTGGGAGGAAACTGATGAAACCCACGCAGGCACAGGGAGAATGTGCAAACCCCACACAGACAGTTACCTGAGGCAGGAATGTAATCTTTCACTGCAGGCCAGAGACGGAAATGCTACGACAGGCTCCTGTTCACTCTTCCTCACTGAATACTCTGACACACACGTCTGGGCAAATTAACACAAAAACATGAGAAGTTTAAAAGAGGAAATAACATAGTGTCAGGTCTCTGTGTCTTTGAATTGCACATTTATATTCAACAATAGCAAACTTAGTTTCCATTCAATTCCTCACGGTGAAAATAGAACACAGAACAATACAGCGCAGGAGAGGTCATTCAGCCCTCGATGGTGGTGAGTATACTATTGTTGCAGGCAGGATTTTCCATGCCCCTCCTACTCTCTGAGTAAAGAAACTACCTCGGACATCTGTCCCATATCTATCACCCCTCAATTTAAAGTTATGTCCCCTCGTATGAGCCATTGCCATCTCAGGAAAAAGGCTCTCACTGTCTACCTTATCTAACTCTCTGATTATCTTATACGTCTCAATTAGGTCGCCTCTCAACCTTCTTGTCTCGAATGAAAACAAGTCCCCCAGCCTTTCCTCATAAGACCTTCCCTCCATACCAGGCAATCCTAGTAAATCTTGTCTGAAACCTTTCCAAAGGTTTCACGTCCTTCCTATAATGCAGTGACCAAAACTGTACACAGTACTCCAAGTGCAGTTGCACCAGAGTTTTGTACAGCTGCAACATGACCTCGTGGCTCCAAAACCCAATCCCTCTACCAATAAAACCTCACACACTGTATGCCTTCTTTAAACCTAAACGTGGGTGGCAACTTTCAGGGGTCTTTGTATGGACACTGAGATCTTTGCCCATCTACGCTCCCAATAATCTTATCATTAGGCCAGTACTCTTTATTCCTGTTACTCCTTCCAAAGTAAATCACCTCACACATTCCCACAGTAAACTCCATTTGCCACCTCTCAGCCCAGTTCTGCAGTTTATCTATGTCCCTCTGTAACCTGTAACATTGTTCGGCATTGTCCACTACTCCATCGCCGTTAGTGGTATCCGCAAATTTATTAATGCATCCTTCTGTGCCCTGTTCCAGGTCATTTATAAAATGACAAACAGCAATGGACCCAACACAGATCCTTGCAGTACACCAGGATGAACATTTACCATCAACCACCACCCTCTGTCTTCTTTCAGCTCACCAATTTCTGATCCAACCCACTAAATTACCTTCAATCCCATGCTTCCATAGTTTTTTGAACTAGCCTACCCTGGGGAACCTTATCAAACGCCTGACTGAAATCCATATACACCACATCAACAGTTTTACCCTCCTCCATCAGTTTGGTCACCTTCTCAGTTTGGGCGGCACGATGGCTCAGTGGTTAGTGCTGCTGCCTCACAGCACCAGGGTCCTAGGTTTGATTCCAGCCTTGGGTGACTGTGTGGAGTTTGCACATTCTCCCCGTGTCTGCGTGGGTTTCCTCCATGTGCTCCGGTTTCCTCCCACAGGTCCAAAGATGTGCAGGTCAGGTGAATTGGCCATGCTAAAATACCCATAATGTTAGGTGCATTAGCCAGACGGAAATGGGACTGAGTGGGTTACTCTTTGGAGGGTCGGTGTGGACTTGTTGGGCCAAAGGGTCTATTTGCACACTGTAGGGAATCTAATCAATAACTCTCCAAAGTTCCATAACAATACAACAGCAAATAAAACAGTAATTGCTACTCCTGGAATTCGAGGAAATCACCTGAAACACCTAAAACAACCTCAAAAATGGAGCAACTGTCACAGCCAGAAATCTTAGCAGCACTTATACACTTAATAGTAAGGTCCGAGGGAGTGTTGCTGAACAAAAAGACCTTGGAGTGCAGGTTCATAGCTCTTTGAATGTGGAGTCACAGGTAGATAGGATAGTGAAGGCGACGTTTGTTATGCCTCCCTTTATTGGTCAAGAGTATTCAGTACAGGGGTTGGGAGGCCATGTTGCAGCTGTACAGGACATTGGTTAGGCCACTTTAGGAATATTGGGTGCAATTCTGGTCTCCTTCCTTTTGGAAAGATATTGTACTGGAAAAGGTTCAGAGAAGATTTACAAGGATATTGCCAGGTTTGGAGGATTTTTTAGATTAGATTACATTACAGTGTGGAAACAGGCCCTTCGGCCCAACAAGTCCACACCGACCCGCCGAAGCGCAACCCACCCATACCCCTACATTTACCCCTTAAATAACACTACGGGCAATTTAGCATGGCCAATTCACCTGACCGGCACATCTTTGGACTGTGGGAGGAAACCGGAGCACCCGGAGGAAACCCACGCAGACACGGGGAGAAAGTGCAAACTCCACACAGTCGCCTGAGGAGGGAATTGAACCCGGGTCTCAGGCGCTGTGAGGCAGCAGTGCTAATCAATGGATACAGCAGGTTATTATGGAGTAAAAAGTGAGGGTCAGCCGAGATGGCTTTGACCATCTTGTGGGTTTTTATCAGTCAGTGGATGTGTGGGGTCATGACATTGGTGAGGACAGATCACTGGGTTAATGCGAGTTTCCATTGTGTGAGATTAATGTCTGCAGTTAACATTTTCAAACTTACTCTATGGTGTAATTCCTCAACTGAGGAAAGAAACTCTGTCTGTAGCTCACAGACACTCTGCATTATCCAGAGATTGATTGTAATGTTGTGTACTGTTGATCCAGATCTCCAGGAATCACTCTGATCATGGAATTGTACTGAATGGGGATCATAAACCTCAGGCTGGAACCTCATGTTGCTAAGAGGATGTGTCATTGTGGAATTGTACAGAGTGTGGGTAACTGCTCAGATATGAACTTCTGAGCCAGTATTCTTGTTTTTCTGTGGGTATCTGTAAATATAGTATTGGAGTAAATGTGGAGCACTAATAGCAGAATACCCGTGAGGTATATCTCAGACTATAAATTGTAATTGTTTGTGAGGAACTGAATGCAATGGAATGTCTGACTGCAGTGGGAAATAGAATGATAACTTATTTGAAACCATGTGATGCTTTATTTTTATTATATTTATCATTTCTGATCTGTTCACAAATGGAGCCATGAATGTAGCTTGGAAATGTGATGGATTGCATGTGGGAAAATATTCTCAGTTGGGTGGATATGTTTGGTCCAAAGTTTCCAAAGTTAAATGATCCGCTGGAGATAAACAAATATAAGTCAACAATGTGGAGCTGGAGAAGCACAGCAGGTCAGTCTGCATTGGAGGAGCAGGGAAGTCGATGATGTTTTGGGCTGGGATCCTTCATTGGGACGAGGGAGGGAAGGGGACGGGAGCTCAGAAATAAATGGGGAGTAGGGCTGGGGGAAAGGCAGGTGAGATGGTGATAGGTGGATGCAGGTGGGGGTAATTGTGATTGGTTCATGGAAGGGGGTGGAGTGGACACGTGAATAGGAGGATGGACATACAGGAATAAAAAAATATTAATAGGAATAAAAATATCTGTTTCAACAAATAACTGAGTTTAGTATCTGCAATATTGTGACTATGATTAATAATTGAGTTTGAGAGCATGTCAGAGAATTAACAGTACAGAATGCAGAATGTGGGCCATTAAATAGAGAAAATCTTGAATGAGACATTTGACTTAAGACATTACGACTCGATTTTGCCCAGCATATTTAATGTCACTAACAGAACTCACAAATCCAATTTCTCGAGTTGCGGGCATTTCTCTTCTTTTCGTATGATAATGACAAATATTCTGACTTTGTCGGTTGTCCCGACTATGTCACACATTGCCCATTTTTTATTCCCAGCCGCTTCCAAAGAAGCAAGTGTTAACTCTAAAGTGTGACAAACTCAGGACTGTTTGAATTGCATTTACAGAATATCTGTTCCTTAATCAGATCTGAATCAGATCATACGACACCAACTTATAGTTCAACAGCCAAAAGAGAAAATGCTGGAAAATCTCAGCAGGTCTGGCAGCATCTGTAAGGAGAGAAATGAGCTGACATTTCAAGTCTAACTGGCCCTTTGTCAAAGCTTTGATGCTGCCAGACCTGCTGAGATTTTCTAGCATTTTCTCTTTTGGTTTCAGATTCCAGCATCCGCAGTAATTTGCTTTTATAGTTCAACAGGTTTATTTAGAAGCACAGGTAGTCAATCCTTTATTCAAAATCCTGAAATCCGAAAAGCTCCCAAATCCAAAGTTCCTTTTGTGAAGATTTTTCTCATTCACAAAGTTGTTTGGCGTACAAACAGTTAACCCAACTCCATAACCACTCAACCCACATCACTCAGATGTAATGTGGGGGCATGACCCAGCACTGGCTGGCATCAATTCTGTCTCAGGGCCTGTAATACTCACCAATGAGACTGCTGTTCAGTACAATTTTAAAAAATTTCACAATTAAACAGTCACTTATTTTGAAATGCAAAAACATCTGAATTCCGAAAACCAACTGGTCCCGAGGGTTCAGATAAAGGATTGTGTACCTGTAGTAGCTTTCGGAACACCTCTCCTTCATCAGGTAGCTCATGGGGCAGGTTCATAAGACACAGAATTTAGAGCACAAGATCATAGTGTCATGCAACTGATACAATATATTGAAGAAATCTAGATTGCTGTTAAGTCTTTCTTTTAGAAAGGATTGCGGGTTTTAGTTCATTAATATGTAAATTCCAGAATTTCTTTCAAGTCATATTCCCGAGATAACTTAAGGTTTTACAAAAAAAATGACAATACTGCTCAGACAATGCATTAAATGTGTGAGGTTAGAGACGATCTGTATTCCATCCTTGAGTCAGACTGGTTCTAGTTCCAACATAGGAACTTATAAAATGTTACATGGATTAACTGCCTGCATTCACTGCCTGCAAGTTATGTGCTTTTTGAGCAAAATAAATTGTATCTGCAAATACAATTCAGCCCATTGACTTAAATGTCTGTGTGTGTACATGTGAGGGAGAGAGGAGCGTGTGTGTATGTGCATGCATGTGTCTAAGGGAGAGTGTGTGTGTGTGTGTGTGTGTGTGCGCGCGAGTGTGTGTGTATGCTTGATAGACTGTGAGTGTGACGGAGTATAACCTATGAGAGGGTGTGCAAGTGGGGATTATATGTGTGTGTGGCTGAGAGACAGAATATGTATGTGAGTGGGTCAATGTGAGTGTATGTGCATATAAGAATGTGTGTGTATGTGTGCGTATATTGTAGTGGAGTCAACTGTAGTGGAACATGAACCCCAGATCCTGTTGAGGCCATCCTCATGGGTATCAAATGTGGCTATCGACCACTCCACCTCTAAACACTCCACTCAATATTTTTTGGGGGAAGCAGAAGTTGTTTCTTCTCTTTCACAGGTTACTGTGACTGGCAGGAGTTTCCTATAAGACCACAACATCCACAAGAAGACATCTGGGATCAATAAAGTAGAGAATGGGAGACACCTGACATGGACATTAACTGCAAAATGTTTGCATTCAGTTTTGGAGTCTCCACAGCTCAGATTGCCTCCAGAATTTTATATCCACACTTTATGAAGGACAGTACAAGATATGGAATCACTCCACAGTAACCAGAAATGGATGCCCTCAACATTATGGACAGGTGAATGATTGGACATTGAGTCACTCCCTCATGCACAGGACTGAACATACTGACAATCAGAACTTTGAAGGTATTCAGCAGTGAATCCAACCACCATGTCCCAGGTTAGATTGCACCAAAATTAAAAGAAGTGCTTTTTTAAAAAAATCTGCACAGTGTAGAAACAAGTCCTTCAGCCCAACAAGTCCACACCAACTCTCTGAAGAGCGTCCCACTCAAACACCTGCCTCTCAATCCCAGTAATGCTGTGTTTCCCATGGCCAATCCACCGACCCTGCACATTTTTGGACTGTGTAAGGAGACCAGAGCACCCAGATGAAACTGATACAGACCCAGGAAGAATGTGTAATCAGCACACAGTCACCAGAAGCTGGGATTGAACCTGTCTTCTTGGTGCTGCAAGACAGCAGTGCTAACCACTGAGCCACCATGCCACCCAACTTCCAATATTTGTGATGGAATTCCTCCACATGTTCAAGCCTTTAAACCACAGTCTTCACACCCAATAAAATCTGACTCCATGTAACATAGTTCATTGCATCTTTCCAGTTTAGAAATCAGATACTTTATCTGGGATTCAGTAAAGCTTCTTACCTGATGTCCAGGTTCATGCACCCAACCTTCTCTCCTAGTCCCTCTCCCTGTGAATGGAAATCCCCCTCCCAGATTTGGAGCACACACTAGGGCTAGGAGTCTTCATGGTTTAACTAGCACTCTCCATGGAGATCACCAGAATTACACCACAATTTTGTTCTAGGAGAGCAAACATAGAATAGCCTTTATTGTCACATATACACGGTGAGTACAGTGAGGAGTTTATACCTCACCAATTACAGTACCGACTGAGATACAAAAGTAAAAGTTCAGGACAGCAGACCACGCTGGCAGCTAGTTTTCAGTTCGCACCAGTGACACACAATGCCGGGAAGCCGCTATGCAAGGAGGCTGCTACGCCAGACTAGACCGTTGCCATATTACCCCGGTAGGCTGTTGCACCAGGCAGGGAGGTCACTGTGCTGTAAGGCTACTGTACCAGGTCAGGAGGATGCCACACTGAGAGGCCACTGCGCTAGGATGGGAGGATGGCACGCCATGCTGAAAGGCTGCTGCGCTAGGCTGGGAGGCCCTTGCAACAGGCCAGGAGGATGTCACGCCTCACCGGAATGCTGCTATGGGAACCATAAGGCTGCCCACAACATGCCAGGAAGCTGTTGGGCCAGGCCAAGAGACCGTGAGAGGAGGCTTCTGTGCCAGGCCAAGAGTCATCACCAAAGGGTGCACATCATCTCTGCTGGCAAGGACTTTTGCTCCCCAGAGGACGGGAGTGGTTGCCAGAGGCTGGGAATCATCTCTACAGGCAAGGAATCATTGCTCACCAGCGGCCTGGAAGAAAAGGACAGGAAGAACACGTGGCGCAGATGAGTTCTGGCTGGAACATCCTACTCCACTGCCTTCTTGGAGCATGGTATCAGGGACTGCTGCTGTGGATCCAGTCCAATGTCAAAGATTAGGGGAGATGATGATGTTTTGGTCTTGTGAGACAATGAGTTCAGAGAACAAGGGGAGCTGGGTTCGATATCCCCAATGGCAGATGGTGAATTCAATACAAATCTAGACTTAACAGTCTAATGGTGACCACTAAACTGTTATCAGTTGTCAGGAAAAAAGAATCCCATCTCCTTCACAAATGTCTTTCAGAGAAGGAAAGCTTTCATTCTAACACAGTCTGGTCTACATGGGACTACAGTGTGTCGGAAATATGCCTTTAAGAGAGATTTATTTTGTCCTGTTTCTCTTGAAGAGAGCTATTGTCAACTAATGGTGAGGTGTCTGCTCCTTGGAAAGCAGAGTAAATAGCTGTGATATTTTTAAAATTTACACAACATCCTGAGTGGATGGAGTCAGGCTCACAAACTCCCAAAGTTTTAGATTCTGCTATCTGTTGTTGAACTTGGTGTTTTGGAATTAAAACTGTCAATAGAGCTCTCTCTCTGCTGCTACAAAAAATCTTGAGGGTTCTTTCAGTATTTCAGTTTGCTGCGTTAGAATGAGAAGACCGCAATGAGAATCACACTGTTTTGCTGAATTTGCTTTTGCCAAGGGTGTGTTTATGGATGAGTTAAAACACAAATTACTTTGTCTCTGGTCAATAATATAAAATAGAATGCATCTGCAAATACAATTCTGCAAATGCAAATCCACTCATTGACTTATGTGTGTGTGTGTGTGTGTGAGAGAGAGAAAGAGAGTGTGTGTGTGTTGGGGGAGAGGAACAGAGAGTTAGTGTGTGGGGGAGAGGAACAGATGTTGTGGTCTTATAGGAAACTCCTGCCAGTCACAGTAACCTGTGAAAGAGAAGAAACAACTTCTACTTGCCCCCAAAAATATTGAGTATATTAATATTGTTAATATTGAGTATATTAACATGTTTCTGGGAGTGATTTGCTCCTGATGCATTTCCCTATGTGTCTCTAGAAGGGCAATTGTTTGATTTGAGAGGTGTTACTATAATGGTTCAGATGATAAGACACAGAGCAACAATTATCTTTGTGCTAAAATACATCATGCATAGAGAATATTTGACCAGTAACTTTGTCTCTTTTTTTTCCTTTCTCTCTCTCACAGTTAGTCCAGCAGCAATTCTAATCTTGTCTGTGGGAAAGTGTGGTCTTTCGACATGCACCACTCGCTATCTGGTAACCATGGCAGTGTCTGATCTACTGTACGTTACTTTTGATATCATGCTTCATAAGTTTACTTACTATTATTATCCATGGTGCCTTCTGGACATGACTCTTGTTTGTAGTGCCATCTATGCCCTGAGCCGCTTGACAGTTGATTGTTCTGTTTGGTTCACTGTCACTTTTTCTTTTGATCGATTTGTTGCTATTTGTATTCATCAGATGACATCTCAGTATTGCACAGAGAAAACTGTAATGAGGGTTCTAGCAATAATCTGAATTTTCCTTTCTTTAAAGAATATTCCCAACTATTTTTTATTTGAAGCCGAAATGATCATTAACAATGTTCCGTGGTACTGTTACACCACCTACAGATATTATAATGATGCTCATTCGCTGAGTTATCGATGTATTGAAACATTTTTAACACCACTTCTCCCATTCACTTTTATTCTCTTTCTGAACATCCTGAATACATGAGTGAGAATTTAAAATATCGACTGAGACTAGATTATAAACTCCATACCTTTACTTTGTCCAAATGTCTTCCTCCCTCCTGCTTTGCGTATCCCAGCATATCCCAATTTTCCCTGATCATCCTGTGATTGCAAGAACCAACACAGGCATATTGTCCTCCAAATTCTCATTTTAAATTCTCACTCGTGTATCCAAAATGTTCCATGTTCTTCCACTGATTTCATTTGTTTTTTCGGATTCTGTGAGTCTTGTTGCATAAACTCAATATGAAAGTGTTCGATGTTCTGCTATGAATGCAGCCTTCCCTTGAAGCCAAGATGCCACTTACATTCCCAAGCCATTTCTAATCTTGATTATCACCTCCCCAACAGCACTCACAAACCTATTTGGGGGAATTGTATGGATGTTCATTCCAGTCCTACCAAGACGTAAACTGTCCATCTTGTTGAGTTCTAACCTGCTCCAGAGCTGGTCCTAATGCCTTGAAACATGCTGCCTGACCTTCTGAACCCGTTTTCCAGACACATGTTCGACCATCCAATTATTCTGCTCGTTTCTGATCAACACATGGGACTGGCAGTGATTCTGAGAATACTGTGTTCCACATCCTGCTTTTCAATCTCATTCCTTGCTGCCTCAAATCTGTTTCATGGACCACATCCCTGCATTCCCACCTCGGTCTTTGTCACCAACATGGAGCAATACCTCTGTCGTTTGATCTTCCTGCAGCAGAATTTCCTGCAGCTGTTCTGTGATTTCCTTGACCCTGGTAGCAAGGAGGTTATCATCGCATGCTGAAGGTATGTTTATAACTGTAGAAACTCCACTCTGTTTCCCTAACTAACGAACCCATTATCAGTATTGTGTACCCACTCTTCCTACCACCCTATCCAGCTGACGTGACTCTGTCTGCATTCCTCTGATGAATTCTTTCCATTACAAGCTTCCAAAGCAGGAAACTGATGTCTGATCTCGATCATCTCAGGGGACTGCTGAGATACCTGGCTGTCACGTATTCCTTATTTGCCCATACACACTAACTGTGATGTAGCCACCTCCATAAATGTGTTATTCCCCTCATCCTCAGTCCCGTGGATGGCCTACAGTTACTCCCATTCTCGAAAACAGAACTCCAGTTTATGCACACTGTCACATTTCCAGGAGATAGGAAACCTCCCAGAATCCCACATTCCACAGGCTGACCATTTCCTTGCTCAGAGACAAAAAAAACTGTAGATGTTGAATTCCAAGGGAGACAAGCAGGAGGTTGGAAGAACACAGCAAGCCAGGCAGCATCAGGAGGTGGAGAAGGCAATATTTTGGGGGTAACTCTTCTTCAGGACTGGGGGTGGGTTTGTGGGGAGCTGCAGATAAAGGGGTTGGCAGGGGCAGGGTGATGGGGATCGGTGAAGACAGGTAGAGGGGATGACCTGGTTGGTGAATGGGAGGAGTGAATCCAAGTTGGTGGCTTGGAGGAAGGGTCGATGAGAGGAATGGAAGGGAGAGAGAGGGAGGGGCTAGGAAGGGAATCAGGGGATGGGAAAGGGGGTTATCTGAAATTGTCTCACCTGTAAGGACTGTTTGGGGCACTGGATGGAGGTGATGGGGGTGGTGTGCTGGTAGGTTTTGCATCATTGGTGAGACAGAGGTTCACCTGCCTCTCCTCCAACCTAGTTTACTGTGTCCAGTGCTTCTGGTGTGGATTTCTCTACATCTGGGAGACCAAAGGTAAACTTAGTGAATGGTTTTCCAAGCATCTCAGCCAGGCTCACAGAGGCCGACGAGACCTCCCAGTCACAGGCCATTTTAATTCCCCTTCCCACTTCCTTTCTGACATGACAATCCTTGGCTTCCTCTACTGCCACAACAAATTAAACTACAAATTGGAGGAACAACACCTCATCTTCCATCTGGGCAGCCTGCAACACGGAGTACTCAACACTGAGTTTTCCAATTTCAAGTAACCCCCTTTCCTATCCCCGACTCCCTTCCCAGCCCTCATCTCTCCTTCTAGCCACAAACTGGATTCATTCCTCCCATCGATCAAGCAGCTTGTCTTGTCTTCCCCTATCTCCACCAAAACCTCAAGACAAAGATTTTTTTCAGGGACCTTTCAAACCTCACCACCTTCTGCCTGATCACCTCGCTAATGGGATTTACACAATATAATGTGGTGTCTGTGAAATGAAACTGTTTTGATCTTCTTGCTGATCACATTCACTCTCAGACAGATCAGACAGAGGCACAGTCAGTGTTTCCTTCCCTGTGTTTCCTGGAGCAGCCTCGTGTCTCCGATGAAGCCAGTTTATAAACCAATTGTGATGTCTGAGCTCTCTCTGTGATGTACACGGTGAGGTCACACTTTGACCTGTCCAGTTCAAGAGGCCTCACTGCGATCAAACAGGGAGTTACTGAAACCCTCACTATAACGTCCCTCAGCCCCAGCACCCATCCCTATCTCTGTAACCTCCTAAAGCACCTAGAATCCTTCCAAACCTACAAACCTCACTATCTCTTTCAATTCCACCATCCAACCAAACTCATCCCTATCTTTGTAACATTCCCCAGACACTGCATCTGTCCCTATCCCCGACATCCCTTCCTCTTTCTGTGTCACCATCCAGCAGTTACATCCCTCCCTGTGTGAGAAGCCATCTTGACCATCAACATTATTCCATATCTCTCCAACAGCCTCCAACCCATACCTCTGTAAATTCCTCCAGCTCCAACACCCCTCGTTATCTCTATAATTTCCTTCCAGCACCTACACCCTCCTTATCCTGTTCCAGCCCCTTCATTATCTCTCCAGGATATAGACGCTTCAGATAGGACAGGCAGGGAATCAAAGGTGGGAGAGGAGTTTCATTGCTGGTCAGGGATGATAGCACGGCTGTGCGAAAGGACACTATGGAGGGCTTGAGTAGCGAGGCATTATGGGTGGAGCTGAGAAATAAGGGTGCAGTTACATTGTTAGGGCTGTATTACAGGCCTCCTAACAGTGAGCGTGAGTAGAAGAATGAATAGGTAAACATTCTTTTTGGAAAGATGTAGAGGCAGCAGGGTAGTACTGATGGGAGATTTTAATTTTCCCAACATTGACTGGGATACACGTAGTGTCAGAGGTCTGAATGGGGCATAACTTATAAGAAGCGTCCAGGAGAATGTTTTTAGAGCAGTATGTCAATATTCCGATGAGGAAAGGGGCCATATTGCACTTGGTGTTGGAGAAAGAGCAAGGTCAGGTGGTAAAAGTTGTGGAGGGGGATTTCTTTAGGAACAGTGACCACAATTCTATAAGTTTTAGAATACTTGTAGACAAAGATGAGAGTGGTCCTAAAGGAAGAGTATTAAACTGGGTCAAGGCCAGTTATATCAAAATTAGGCAGGAGCTGGGAAATGTGGATTTGACATAGCTATTCGAAAGGAAGTCCACATTTGATATTTGGGAGGCTTTCAAAGATAGCTTAAAGTTAGTGCAGGGTAGGTAGGCATGTCCCATTGAAAGCAAAGGATAGGAAAGGCAAAATTCGTGAACTGTGGATGACAGGAGAAATTATACAACTAACCAAGAGGAAAGGGGAAGCGTACATCAGGTCAAGGCAGCTAAGAACAGAACGGGCCCTGGAAGAATATTGGAAGAGTAGGACCAGTTTTAAATGATGAATCAAGCGGGCTAAAAGGAGTCATGAAATAACTTTAGCAAGCAGAATTAAGGACAATCCCAAAGCCTTTTATTCTTATATAAGAAGCAAGCGGGTAACTAAAGGATAATGAAGGAAGGCTGTGTGTTGAACCTGAGAGAATGGGTTAGATTCTGAATGATTACTTTGCATCAATATTCACAGAAGAGAGGGACATGATGAATGTCGAGATTAGAGATACATATTTGATTAGCGTGGATCACGTTAACATCAGTCAGGAAGTTGTTTTGGGTAGGCTAGAGGTTATTAAGATGGACAAATCCCCAGAACCAGATGGGATCTATCCCAGATTGCTGAGGGAGGCGAGAATGGAAATAGCTGGGGCCCTGACAGATATCTTTGTAGCATCCCTAAAAACAGGTGAGGTGCAGAAGGACTGGAGGGTTGCTCATGTTGTGCCCCTGTACAATAAAGGTAGAAGGAATATTCCAGGTAACTACTGACCAGTGAACCTGATGTCAATGGTGGGAAATATGTAGGAGAAGGTACTGAGGGATAGGATCTATATATACTTAGAACAGAATGGGCTTATCAATGATTGGCAGCATGGTTTTGTGCGGGCGAGATTGTGCTTTGCCAACTTAATAGAGTTCTTTGAGGAAGTGACCAAGTTGATAGATGAAGGAAGGGCTGTAGATGTCAAACACATGAACTTTAGTAAGGCATTTGATTAGGTTCCCCATGGTAAACCAATAGAGAAAGTGAAGCCACATGGTGTGTGGAGTGTCCTAGCTAGGTGGATAAAGAACTGGTTGAGCAACAGGAGACAGAGAGTAGTAGTTGAAGGGAGTTTCTCGAAATGGAGAAAGGTTCTGCAGGGACACTGTTGTTTGTACTGGGGCCTCTATTGTTTGTGATATGCATAAATGATCTGGAAGAGGGCACTGTTGGTATGATCAGCAAGTTTGCAGATGACACGAAGATTGGTGAACTATCAGAAAGCATAGGGGATTGTCAAAGAATACAGGAGAATATAGATAGACTGGAGAGTTGGGGAGAGAAGTGGCAGGTGGA
Organism: Chiloscyllium plagiosum; assembly: GCF_037043375.1. Classification (NCBI taxonomy): domain Eukaryota; kingdom Metazoa; phylum Chordata; class Chondrichthyes; order Orectolobiformes; family Hemiscylliidae; genus Chiloscyllium; species Chiloscyllium plagiosum. The sequence goes on along the minus strand of NW_028270287.1, from coordinate 13,165 downwards.
GTTCAATCCAGGTAAACGTGAGGTGATGCATTTTGGGAAGTCTATTTCTAGAGCGAATTGTACTGTAAACGGAAGAGCCTCAGGGAAAGTTCATGAGCAGAGAGATCTGGGAGTGCAGGTCCATTGTACCCTCAAGGTTGCTGCACAGGTGGATAGAGTGGTCAAGAAGGCCTTCATCGGACAGGGTATTGACTATAAGAGCTGGCAGATCATGTTACACTCGTATAGGACTTTGGTTTGGTCACATTTGGAATACTGCATATAGTTCTGGTCAGGTTGAGTAGGTTAGGTTTATTTTCATTAGAAAAAAGGAGATTGAGGGGGACATGATTGAGGTCTACAAAATCATGAAGTGGAGAGACAGGGTAGATAGAGATGAGCTGAAAATGTGTCACTGGAAAAGCGCAGCAGGTCAGGCAGCATCCAGGGAACAGGAGAATCGACGTTTCGGGCATAAGCTTTTCTTCAGGAATGAGGAATCCTCATTCCTGAAGAAGGGCTTATGCCCGAAATGTCGATTCCCCTGTTCCCTGGATGCTGCCTGACCTGCTGCGCTTTTCCAGTGACACATTTTCAGCTCTGATCTCCAGCATCTGCAGTCCTCACTTTTTCCTAGGTAGAGATGAGCTTTTTCCCAGGGTGAAGGATTCAATAATGAGAGGTCATACTTTCAAGGTGAGAGGTGAAAAATTTAAGGGGGATACACACGGCAAGTACTTTACACAGAGGGTGGTAGGTGCCTGGAATGGCTTCCCAGCAGAGGTAGTAGAGGCAGCTATGGCAGATTAATTTGAGATGTATCTGGACAGATGCATGAGTAGGTGGGGAGCAGAGGGATACTTAGGTATTGGGCGACAGGTTTAGACAGTTGATTTGGATCGGATCAGGTTTGGAGGGCTGAAGGGCCTGTTCCTGGGCTGTAAATTTTCTTTGTCATGTCAACAAAGATTGCTCATCAGTGACAGACAGAGTGGGTTTTTGGTTAGTACAGAATTCTTGGGATATGACAGTGCCCTGAGAAGACAGGCCCATTGCACCAACAGCCTGAGGACATTTGCCTGTGTCCTCCCACTGAAACTGGGTTGGAACAGAATTTCTGTAAAACCAATGAATTGGTCACTTGACTCCAGGTCCATTTCCTGAAAACTGAGAGTAAATGGGCATATTTGAGTTAACAATGAGAAACAGAAAGAATTGATTCAGAATCTGACAGTCATCATGCATCCTGTAAACAGTGAAGGGGACATGACAGAGTATCTCTCTTTGTTATCGCTGTCAGTTTTCTTTTGTTTTGATTCCTTTCAGATGACAGTTGGTATGGATCCTGTAATTTACATCCCCATCTTCTGTTTCTTCTCTTTTCCCACTGCACCCTCCACCCCGTTCCTTGCATCATTTTGGTTAATATTGTTACTCTGTCATTTCAGCCTCTCCTGCCCTTCAGATTGCCAACAGATTGGAAACCTCCGCGAGTATGGGGAAAAACTCTGTCTCCGTGGTCGCCGCAGCTACTTCCGCCCCCAGTGACGTCGCGACCTGCATTCGGACATCGCCGCATGTGTCTCCGCCCACCCGCCGCGTTCCGTCACCACGCCTAACCCCGCCTCCCGGCCGCGTTCCGTCACCACGCCTAACCCCGCCTCCCGGCCGCGTTCCGTCACCGCGCCTAACCCCGCCCCCCGGCCGAGTTCCGTCACCGCGCCTAACCCCGCCCCCCGGCCGAGTTCCGTCACCGCTCCTAACCCCGCCCCCCGGCCCAGTTCCGTCACCGCGCCTAACCACGCCCCCCCGCCGACCTCTGTCCCCGCCCCCAGGCCTAACCCCGCCCCCACATCCAGCTCCAGTCCCACACCAGGTCCTAGCTCCCTGACCTGCCGTGTGTTCACCATCCCTCCGGACCTGCCGCTCTCTGAGGATGAGAGATCAGTCCTCAGCAGGGGTCTCACCTTCGTTCCCACACGTTCTCGGGTCAATGAATTCAATACACGGAGTGACATTGAACGATTCTTCCGCCGCCTTCGCCTCCGTGCCTTCTTTTTCAATCAAGACCCTCACCCACCCTCTGACGACCCCTTCTCCCACCTCCAACACACCCCGTCCACCTGGACACCCCGTGCTGGCCTCCTACCTGCCCTCGACCTCATTATTGCAAACTGCCGCCAAGATATTAACCGCTACCTGAACTCCCACACCCCTCCCACCCACTCCAACCTCTCACCCTCGGAACGCACAGCCCTCCACTCCCTCCGTTCCAACCCCAACCTCACCATGAAACCAGCTGACAAGGGAGGCGCAGTAGTAGTTTGGCGCACCGACCTCTACACCGCTGAGGCCAAACGCAGGCTCGCAGATACCTCCTCCTACTGCCCCCTTGACCATGACCCCACCCCCCACCACCAAACCATCATCTCCCAGACCATCCATAACCTCATCACCTCAGGGGACCTCACATCCACCGCCTCCAACCTCATAGTACCACAACCCCGAACCACCCGTTTCTACCTCCTGCCCAAAATCCACAAACCTGACTGCCCCGGACGACCCATCGTCTCAGCCTGCTCCTGCCCCACTGAACTCATCTCCTCCTACCTCGACACGGTCCTGTCCACATTAGTCCAAGAACTCCACACCTACGTCCGTGACACCACCCACGCTCTCCACCTCCTCCAGGGTTTCCGCTTCCCCGGTCCCCAACGCCTCATCTTCACCATGGACATCCAGTCCCTGTACACCTCCATCCCCCATCACGAAGGACTCAAAGCACTCCGCTTCTTCCTTTCCCGCCGTACCACCCAGTACCCTTCCACCGACACCCTCCTTCGACTGACTGAACTTGTCCTCACCCTGAACAACTTTTCTTTCCAATCCTCCCACTTTCTCCAAACAAAAGGAGTAGCCATGGGCACCCGCATGGGCCCCAGCTATGCCTGCCTCTTCGTAGGGTATGTGGAACAATCCATCTTCCGCAACTACACTGGCCCCACCCCCCATCTTTTCCTTCGCTACATTGATGACTATATCGGCGCTACCTCGTGCTCCCACGAGGAGGTTGAACAGTTCATCCACTACACTAACACCTTCCACCCCGACCTCAAATTCACCTGGACAGTCTCGGACTCCTCCCTCCCCTTCCTAGACCTTTCTGTTTCTATCTCAGACGACCGAATCAACACGGACATCTACTACAAACCGACCGACTCCCACAGCTACCTGGACTACACCTCCTCCCACCCCGCCCCCTGTAAAAACGCCATCCCATTCTCCCAATTCCTTCGTCTCCGCCGCATCTGCTCCCAGGAGGACCAGTTCAAAATACGCACAACACAGATGGCCTCCTTCTTCAAGGACCGCAATTTCCCCCCCGACGTGATCGACGATGCCCTCCACCGCATCTCCTCCACTTCCCGCTCCTCCGCCCTTGAGCCCCGCCCCTCCAACCGCCACCAGGACAGAACCCCACTGGTCCTCACCTACCACCCCACCAATCTCCATGTACAGCGCATCATCCGCCGTCACTTCCGCCACCTCCAAACGGACCCCACCACCAAGGATATATTTCCCTCCCCTCCTTTATCAGCTTTCCGTAGAGACCACTCCCTCCGCGACTCCCTTGTCAGATCCATACCCCCCACCAACCCAACCTCCACTCCCGGCACCTTCCCTTGCAACCGCAGGAGGTGCAACATTTGCGCCCACACCTCCCCCCTCACTTCTCTCCAAGGCCACAAAGGAAACTTCCATATCCGCCACAGATTCACCTGCACCTCCACCCACATTATCTACTGCATCCGCTGCAGCCGGTGTGGCCTCCTCTATATTGGGGAGACAGGCCGCCTACTTGCGGAGCGATTCAGAGAGCACCTCTGGGCCACCCGGACGAACCAATCCAATCACCCTGTAGCACAGCATTTCAACTCCCCCTCCCAGTCCACCGAGGATATGCAAGTCATTGGACTCATCCACCGCCAAACCACAACAACGCGACGGTCGGAGGAGGAGCGTCTTATCTTCCGACTGGGAACCCTCCAACCACAGGGGATGAACTTGGACTTCACCAGTTTCTTCATCCCCCCTCCCCCCACCTTGTCTCAGCCGAATCCCTCCAGCCCGACACCGCCTTCCTGACCTGCAGTCTTCTTCTTGACCTCTCCGTCTCCACCCTACTCCGACCTATCACCCTCACCTTGACCTCTTTCCACCTATCACATTTCCAACGCCCCTCCTCCAAGTCCCTCCTCCCTCCCTTTTATCTTCTCCTGCTGAACACTCTCTGCTCATTCCTGAAGAAGGGCATGTGCCCGAAACGTCGAATCTCCTTTTCCCTAGATGCTGTCTGACCTGCTGTGCTGTTCCAGCAATAAAGTTTCAGCTTTGATCTCCAGCGTCTGCAGACCTCACTTTCTCCTCTCCTGCCCTTCAGCCCATCACAGCCTTTCCCTACTGCTCTTCTTCCCACCTTCCCGCTGAGACACAAGTAACAATGCAGGTAGTTCCCTCTCTCACATACTCACATTATCACTGACAGAGATAGAGAGACACAGCAGGGTCATCACTCATTCATTGTGTTTCTCTCTCCACAGATGCTGTTTGATCCTCTGAGTATTTGCTGTTTACATCATGTAAGTTTACTCCATGTTCAGAGGGCACACAAGTTATTTAATTAAAACAGATATTCCCATAGAGTTCAGATTATTTATAATTGATATACCACATAGAAAACTATTTATACATTACAATATTAAAGATATAGTTACAAACAAAAATATGGAGATAAACATGAAATATATGGTCCTAATCCATCAGACATACAAAGAATAACAGATCTGAGTGCTGAGTGATCTCACTCCTATGTACAATATCAAAGGCTGGCAAACAAACATGCTGTAATATCCAGAGATTGAATTAATCCCACTGTCAGCTCGAAAATCTTTAACCTTTGAATCAGGCCTATACTTTTCCATAGCTATTTTAAAACTGATAGAATTGTGGTAAGTGTTTCCCCACTAATACCTCAATGACTTGCCCTGCCTTATTTCCCAAGAGAAGATTGGGTTTTGCCCCTTCTCTCAGAGGGCCATCTCCATATTGATTGAAAAAGATTTATTGAATACACTTAAGAAATTCCTCCCAGCCATTACCAATCTGTGTTTGGAAAGTTAAGATCCCCTTATTATTCTTACAAATATCAGTGACTTCCCTACATATTTGCTCCTCAATATCCCACTGACTAATCGGGAATTTATAATAAAATCCCATCAAATTAATAACACCCTTTTTTCACAACTCAGATAGCTTCACTGGACGATCCATCAGGAACATCCTCTCTCAGCATTGCCGTGATGTTTCCCTAATCAAAATAGCCAGTCCCACTCCTTTGTTGCCTTCCCTTCCTATGAACAGTCATTTGAGCTCAATTTTGGAGCACCCAATCTTACTACTTCTGATGAAGGGTCACTGATTTGAAATGTTAACTATTTTCTCTCCATAGGTGTTGCCAGACCTGCTGAATTTCTCCAGCAGTTGTGGTTTACCCAGCTTCAGGCAGCAAGTCAAATTCCAAGTTATTTCTTCATTCCCCTTTCTCCTGCTGTAACTGTCATGCTCGGGATGTCCTGGTATTGGCTCATTTAATTAGTTTCAATGACATCACTGTCCTGTTTCAAGCCCATCCCCAGATGTCATCTCTCTGCTCCTCTCGTCAAGATTACGGTTGAAGAAATATGTGCGGCTATCTGGGGTTTTATTTCCAAATGCCGTTATTTCATAGTCATTGTAACATGGGACACCGTTCTCCAATACAGTGTTTATGTCTTGACTATCTTTGATGCAGTTCCTTGGTCAGGGCAACATTTCTACTTCAAAACCAATTCATGAGATGATGCCTCAGACAAATCTTTCCCACAGATCTTCACCACAACAGGTTTATATTCATTAACATGGAATAAATCACAAACATAGTAACATGATTCACTGTGATTAAAGTAGAAAATACTAAGCGATGCATTGGATTATCATTTTGTGTGTGCATTAGTGTGTGAATGTGCAGTGGCAACATTAATCATCTTGCACTTGACAGCTCTATAATTTTCATAGTTATCATTTTGCTCTTCATTTCATAATAAACCAATTTTTTCTTTTTGGTCTTACCCACTAACATTGCCCTATCCTTCCTTGGCCTTTCCAAGTGTTTCTTTTAGTTTTCAGTTCACCCATTTAGATTCTCGGCTAAGCTTCTCATAGTTTTTGAATTGTTTTGTTAGGATCAGTATCTTTTACTGTTTCCTGTCACCTTGTCTGCTTGGCGACACCTATGGGGCACTACATCTGGAAGCATAATGATTTCTGTTGTTGGGTCATGTTTACACTGTTTCATCTAGAATCTCACTTTTGAAATCCTCCCACTGGTTTGTCATTATTTTATCTTCAAATATCTGCATCCAGTTGATCTTCGTCAGATAATCTCTCAGATTCATGAGATTTCCTTCATCAGACATGGATGTCTAATGTTGAGGGCAGAGGTGCAGGACCTGGCTGAGATGTATTGGAGGGCATTTTCAACCACGTGGGAGGGGACATTACGGTCTTTAAAGAAGGAGGCCATCTGGTGTGTTCTCTGGTGGAACTGGTTTCTATTTCCCCTCCCCCCACTTTACCCCAGTTCAACCTTCCAGTCAGCACTGTCCCCATGATCTGTCCCACCTGTCAATCTTCCTTCCCACCTACCTGCTCCACCCTTCTCTCTGACCTATCACCTTTATCCTCACCTCCATCCACCGATTACACTCTCAGCTACCCACCCCTCTTCCATTTATCTCTCCACCCCCGAGGCTCCCAGCCTCATTCCTGACGAAGGGCTCCTGCTCGAAAGGTCGATTTTCCTGCTCCTCGGATGCTGCCTGACCTGCTGTGCTTTTCCAACACCACTCTAATCTTGACACCGTGTGAGTCCTCAGGGCGGGCCTTGGTTCTCCATCCCTCTCTGATTGGTTAGAAAGTCTGTCCATCTCGAGCTTATAGCAAATAGGAAGTGTGGTCCCACCTTGGGACTGTCGTCTGGATGTGAATGTGAATGAAAAGAGAAATCACTTGAGAAACTCAGCATGTTTGGCAGATTCTGTGGAGTTAAAGCAGAGGTAACGTTACAGACCCAGTAATCCTTCATCGTAACTGATAGGAACCGACGTTGCACTCCCTCAATAGCCAGAATGTCTTTCCTCAAATTTGGAGACCAAAACTGCGCACAATTTTCCAGGTGCGGTCTCACCAGGGCCCTGTACAGCTACAGAAGGACCTCTTTGCTCCGATACTCAATTCCTCTTGTTTTGAAGGCCAGCATGCTATTAGCTTTCTTCACTGCCTGCTGTACGTGCATGATTGCTTTCTTGACTCCATTTAGGTAGTAATCTGCCTTCTTATTCTTGCCACCAAAGTGAGTAACCACACATTTATCCACATTAAACTGCATCTGCCATGCATCTGTCCACTCACCTAACCTGTCCAGGTCACCCTGTATTCTCCTAATATCCTCCTCACATTTCACCCTGTCACCCAGCTTTGTGTCATCAGCAAATTTGCTAATATTACTTTTAATACCTTCATCTATATCATTAATGGTTGGTGAAGTTTTCCAGCTTCCCTCGTAGGTAGATCCACATACTGAATCAGAAAATGTTCTTGTACACCCTTAACAAATCCCTCTCCATCCAAGCCCTTCATACTATGCCAATCCCAGTCTATGTTTGGAAAGTTAAAATCACCAACCATAACCACCCTATTATTCTTCCAGATAACTGAGATCTCCTTACAAATTTGGTTCTCAATTTTTCACTGACTATTGAAGGGCAATTGTAGTACAATCCCAATAAAGTGATCACCCCTTTCTTATTTCTCAGTTCGACCCGAATAACTTTCCTGTATGCATTTGCAGGAAGATCCGCCCTAAGTACAGCTGTAATGTTATCACTAATCAGAAATGCCCTTCTCCTTCCTCTCTTGCCCACCTTTTTATCCTTCCGGTAGCATCTATGCCCTGGAACATTGAGCTGTCAGTCCTGTCCATCTTAAGCCACATCTCTATAATTGCCATGCTATCCCAGTCCCATGCTGAGGTCATCTGCCTTACTTGCTAGGCCCTGTGCTTTAAATAAATGCAGTTTAATTTACTAGTCTTATTTCATTCTCTGAATGGTTCCTGCCTCCCCTGATAATTTGATTTGCTCCTTTTCCCAACTTTTATTGAGGCTGGGAATCCTGCAGCGAGTAACTCACCTCCTGAATCCCCAAAGCCTGTCCCACCATCAGGAAGGTACAAGTCAGGAGTGTGTGATGGAATACTCCTCACTTGCCCTGGATGGGCAACTTTTCTCTCCCCACTGTCTCCTTGGGTCTCTCTCCACTAGCACCGCACTCCCACCCCCTGCCACCCTGGACCCTTTCCCACCCTGCACCAATTTAAATCCTCCTGCACAGTTCTAGGATATCTCCCTGCCAGTATATTCGACAAGCTTGAAAACCTTACAACCTTTACAAAATATTTGGATGAGCACTTGAAACTTCACAACATTCAAGCCTATGGGATGCAGTATAATTTGGGTGAATGTGAGGTTATTCACTTTGGAAGGAAACACAAGGAGGCAGGTTCCTACTTGAATGGCTGTAAATTAAGAGAGGGGAGTGTGCAGTGGGACCTGGGTGTCCTTGTGCACCAGTGACTGAAGGTGAGCATGCAGGTGCAGCAGGTGGGAAAGAAGGCAAATGGTATGTTGGCCTTCATTGTAACAGGTTTCAATTACAGGAGCAGGGATGTGTTGTTGCAAATATACAGGGCCCTGAAGAAGGGCTTATGCCCGAAACGTCAATTCTCCTGTTCCCTGGATGCTGCCTGACCTTCTGCGCTTTTCCAGCAATACATTTCCAGCTCTGATCTCCAGCATCTGCAGACCTCACTTTCTCCTCAAAGATCAGAACCAGGGGTTACAGACTGAGGATTCAGGATGGACCATTTAGGACGGAGATGAGGAAACATTTCTTCACCCAAAGAGTGGTGAGCCTGTTGAATTTATTACCACAGGAAGTAGTTGATGACAAAACATTGAATGTATTCAAGAGGCAGTTACATAGAGCACTTAGGGTAAATAGGATCAAAGGTATGGGGAGAAAACAAGATTTGCTGATTGAATTGGACGATCTGCTGTGATTGTGGTGCATGGCTGAGCAGGCTTGAGGGGTCAAATGGCCTCTTCCTGCTCCTGTCTTCTATGTTTCTCTGTAGCATTGAATTTCTCTGTAGAGTAGAATTTCTCTCATACTTCATTGGTCTTAATTATGTCTATCTTATATTGATGTTATCTCACTTTTATTCATCATCTGTGGAAATGACTTTTTGAGTCTACATCATCAAATGCCCTCAATTTTAAACATATGTCTAAGCAGCTTCCCGCTCTTCCTTCCAATGTAAGTACACTGGCTCTTAAAGTTATTTGCCACTGTCCTGTCCATTCTGCTAACCTTCCTGTATTCTGCTACTTTATTACAATCTTCCTCAGTATTAGCCATAAGCCCCAATTTCCTGTCATCCACATAACTGCTATACCTCTGATCTCCAGACACAATTATTTTAGATAATTATTTTCAGGACTAGCACCCTATGGAACAACACATTATTTCAGTCTGAGCAACTAGCTTTAAGATTTAGTGTTTATTTGTAGCTGAGCTTTTCCAGCAATTTTTGTTTTTGCTTCTGATTTACAGTATCTGCAGTTCTTTTGGTTTTTAAATGAGTATCCACCATATTGCTATCTATTCTGTTCCTTCTTTCCTGAATCCATGTTGCAACGTTAGTCATGCGTTTACTTGGAGGTACCTTTTAAAGGTCCAGATATAATACAGTCTCTGTAGTACCTACCCATCCTGTTATGTCAGCAAACAATTCAATAGGGTTTGACACCAGTGCTGACTGCTCTTTATTGTATTCTCAGTTTTGGATATTTTTCCATTATGGCTTTAGTAAAGACTGCAATATTTTTTCTCCAATCAACTTTAAACAGGCTAATCTGCAGACTCATGGTACATTATTACCATGATTGTGATTCAGTAGCTGAGGACTAAGTAATAAGGCCAAATATGCATTAGATTAGATTACAGTGTGGAAACAGGCCCTTCGGCCCAATAAGTCCACACCGACCACCGAAGCGAAACCCACCCATACCCCTACATTTACCCCTTTACCTAACACAACAGGCAATTTAGCATGGCCAATTCACCTGACCCTGCACATCTTTGGATGGTGGGAGGAAACCGGAGCACCCGGAGGAAACCCACGCAGCCCCAGGGAGAACGTGCAAACTCTACACAGTCAGTCGTCTGAGGCAGGAATTGAACTCGGGTCTCTGGCGCTGTGAGGCAGCAGTGCTAACCACTGTGCCACCGTGCCGCCTGCATTGAATATTATCAAACTTATACAAAATCTGTTTGATCAATGAGCTCATCTTGACCTAATGATGTCCAAAAGCTTTAAAAAAAAGTGTTAAATGTCTGCCACGAAAACACTCACTGTTTTGATATCGTGGAAGTAATAGGCAGTATTATCTCTAGACCATTAACCCAGAGGCCCAAGTAATTTTCTGGAGAACCGAGATCAAATCCCAGTACAGTAGGAGTTGAAATCCTGAATTTAACAAAAGATCTGTAATTAAGAGTCATAACAGTGACCATTATTAATTGTTGGAAAAACCCATCTGGTTCACGAATGTTGTTTAGAGAAAGAAACTGCCATCCTTACCTGGTTTGGACTACATGGAACTCCAGACCCCCAGCAATGTGGCTGATGCTTAACTGCCCTGTCCCTCCTTGATGCTGTCATTCCTGCTGGAATTATGGTCTTTATGGGGTTCTTGTCATCCTCAAGGAGGTGACCATTCCTCATCTGAGACTTGGAAGTGGAAAGTACTACGTTATAGAACATCACAGTGTAGTACAGGCCCATAGGCCCTCGATGTTGCATCGACCTGTGGAACCAATCTGAAGCCTATCTATCCTACACTATTCCATTTTCATCCATATGTTTATCCAATGATCACTTAAATGTTCTTAAAGTTGGCAAGTCTAGTACTGTTGCAGGCAATGCGTTCCATGCCTCTACGACTCTCTGAGTAAAGAAACTACCTCTTACATTTGTCCTATATCTATCACCCCTCAGTTTAAAGTTATGTCTCCTCGTGCTAGCCATTACCATCCAATGAAAAAGGCTCTCACTGTCCACCCGTTCTCACCCTCTGATTATCTTATATGTCTCAAGTAAGTCACCTAATGAAAACAGCCTCAAGTCCCTCAGCCGTTCCTCATAAAACCTTCTCTCCGTACCAGACAACATCCTAGTAAATCACTGGGCCCTTTCCAAGGTTTCCATATCCTTCCTATAATGCTGTAAATAGAACTGTATAATACTCCAAGTGCAGCTTTCTCCAGAGTTTTGTACAGCTGCAGCATGACCTTGTATAACCTTGATTGAGCATGACTCAATCCCTCTACCAATAAAAGTTAACACAACATATGCTTTCTTAACAATCTCCCTCAGCATTGATTATTCTCAATAAACCAGCCTATATGGTCATCTGTGGCAAATAATTCCATCGATTCATTACTCTCAGAAAGGAAATTCCACCTGATGTCTCTGGGGTAGTGAGGGATTATTTGGGGATTATGCCCTCTGGTTCCAGACTCTCCTGCAAGAGGAAACAATCTTTCTGCATCGACCCTGTCAAGTCCTCTGGGAATCTAGGATGTTTCAAGCAGGTTGCATCTCATGTGGAAAGGTCCCTGACCTGTACCAAACAGTTTCTCTCCACAGATACTGTCTGATCTGACGCAGTTTCCCATCGTTTTAGGTTTTTAATTTCAGATTTCCAGGGTTGCCAGCATTTTGCGTTTGTCTCAGGACATCAGACATGAACATAGAACATAGAACATCACAGCACAGTCCAGGTCCTTTGGCCCTGAAACCTATCTGAAGCCCATCGAACCTATACCATTCCATTCTCATCCATATGCCTATCTAATGACCATTTAAATGTCCTTAAAGTTGGCGGGTCTATAACTGTTGCAGGCAGTGCATTCCACACCCCCTACTACTCTCAGAGTAAAGAAACTACCTCTGACATCGGTCCTATATCTATCGCCCCTCAATTTAAAGCTATGTCTCCTTGTGCTTGCCATCACCATCCGAGGAAAAGGGTTTTACCGTCCACCCGATCTAACCCTCTGGTTAACTTGGATATTTCAATTTAGTCACCTCTCAACCATCTTCTCTAATGATAACAGCCTCAAGTCCCTCAATCTTTCCTCATTACATCTTCCCTCCAAACCATGCAGCATCTGAGTAAATCTCCTCTGAACCCTTTCCAAAACTTCCACATCCTTCTGAGAATGCGGTGACCCGAACTGCACACAATATTCCAAGTGCGGCTTTCCCCAGAGTTTTGTACAGCTGCAGCATGACTTCATGGTTCCAAAACTTGATCCCTCTACTAATAAAAGCTAACACACCGTGCGCCTTCTTAACAGCCCTGTCAACCTGAATGGCAACTTTCAGGGAACTATGTACATGGACACTGAGATCTCTCTGATCATCTACACTACCAAGAATCTTATCATTTGCCCAGTAACCTCTATTCCTGTTACTCCTTCCAAAGTGAATCATTTTTCTGCATTAAACCCCATTTGCCACCTCTCAGCCCAGCTCTGCAATTTATCTATGTCCTTCGGTAACCTACAACATCCTTCGGCACTATCTACAATTGTACTGAACTCAGTGTCGTCCGCAAATTTACTAAACCATCCCTCTCCGCCCTCATCCAGGTCATTTAAAAAAATGACAAACAGCAGTGGATCGAAAACAAATCCTTGCAGTACACCACTAGTAACGGAACTCCATGACAAACATTTCCCATCAACCACCATCCTCTGTCTTCTTTCAGCTGGCCAATTCATGATCCAAACTGCTAAATCGCTGTCAATCCCATGCCTCTGTACTTTGTACAGTAGCCTACCATGGGGGACCTTATCAAACCCCTTACTGAAATCTATATACATCACATCAATAGCTTTACCCTCATCCATGTACTGTTTGGTCCCCTTCTCAAAGAACTCAATGAAGCTTGTGAGATAT